>NC_134471.1:13506488-13766488 GCF_964194025.1 Convolutriloba macropyga | reverse complement strand
AAATATCGAAAATTTTACCGATCAAGATTGAAAAGAGAACGAGAAAACGGCAGATAATGAAAGAGAAAGAAAGAGAGAGAGAGAGGGAAGAGAGAGAGAGAGAGAGAGGAGAGAGAGAGAGAGAGAGAGAGAGAGGAGAGAGAGAGAGAGCGAGATAGCCAGGGGATCGAAAAAAGAGCGAGGAAAAGAGCGAGATAGGGAGAGAATGCAAGGAAAGAAAAAGTGAGGAAAGAGAAAAAAGAATAATAAAGAAATGAGATATCAAATCAGATAGATAAAAATTTGGGGAAAATCACATTCAGCAAATGTTACTGGGCAAGATTGGAGAGAGAAAGAGAGAGAGAGAGCGAGAGAGAGAGAAAGCGACAGAGGCTGAAAGAGAGAGGAGAGAGAGAGAGAGAGAGAGAGAGAGAGAGAGAGCGAAAGAGGAGAAAGAGAGAGAGAGAGAGAGCGAGAGCAAGAGAGAGAGAAAGAGAGGGAGAGAGAAACAAGGAACAAAAAAGGAAGAAGAGAAAACAGAAGAAAGAAAAAACAGATGAATAAAATTCAGAAAAACAAAAAAATCAGGCATCGCAAAGCTTACAGACCAAGATTGAACATAGAGAGAGAAAGAGAGAGAGGAGAGAGAGAGAGAGAGAGAGAGAGAGCTACAGAGAATCAAAGTGTGCGTGCAAAAAAGAGGGAATGAAGAGAGAGAGAGAGAGAGAGAGAGAGAGAGAGAGAGAGAGAGAGAGAGAGAGGGGGGGTAGAATGAAAGAGATAGAGAGGGAGAGAGCAAGAAAAAAGCGAGAGAGCAAGGAAAGAAAACAGTAAAAAGAACACAGAAAGAAGAAAAAAGCAAAAAGAAGAGGCTATCCAATCAGATAGATAAAAAAAATCGGAAATATTATTGACCATGATTGGAGAGAGAGAGAGAGAGAGGGCGAGCGAGCGAGCGACAGAGAATGAGCGACACACAGAGAAAACGATAGATAAAGAGAGAGAGAGAGAGAGAGAGAGAGAGAAAGGAAAGAGCGAGAGAAAGCGACAGATAATGAAAGAGAGCGAGAGAAAAGAAGAGCGATAGAGAGACCGAGAGCGAGAGAATCAGAGAGAGAGAGAGAGAGAGAGAGAGAGAGAGAGAGCGAAAGAAAGAGGGAAGAGAGATAGAGCAAGAGAGAGAAACGAGGAACAAAAAGAAGAAGAGAAAACAAAGAAAGAAAAATAGAAAGACCGAGTTAGAGGATATCAAATCAGATAAATAAAATTCGGAAAAACGAAAAAAAGCTCAGACATCGCATAGGAAAGAGACCAAGATTGAACAGAGTGAGAGAGAGCAAAAGAGCTACAGAAAATCAAAGAGAGAGAGTGTCTGTGTGTGTGAGAGAGAGAGAGAGCTTGCAAAAGAGCGAAAAAGACGGAACGAAAGAAAGAAAAAAATGAGACAAAGAGAGAGAGAGAGAGAGAGAGAGAGAGAGAGAGAGAGAGAGAGCGAATGAGGAGATAGAATGACACGGGAGGAGAGAGAGAGAGAGAGAGAGAGAGAGAAAGAGAGAGAATGCCACAGAGAAATGAAGAGAGAGACAGAGAAAAAAACGAATAAAGAGAAACAGAAAGAGAGAGAGAGAGAGACAGAGAGATAAAGAGAGAGAGAGAGAGAGGGAGAGAGAGAGAGAGAGAGCGAGAAGTAGAGAGCGAGATATTGCAGTAGAGCGATAGCGAGAGAGAAGAGAGAGAGAGAGAGAGAGAGAGAGAGAGAGAGAGAGAGAGAGAGAGAGAGAGAGAGAAAGCGAGAGTGAGGCAATGAGAGAGAGAGGAGAGAGAGCGAGAGCGAGAAAAGATCGATAAGGAGAGAGGGAGGGGGAGAAAGAAGGAGAGAGAGAGAGAGAGAGAGAGAGAGAGAGAGGAGAGAGAGAGAGAGAGAGAAAGCGAGAGAAAGATAGAGAGAGTGTGAGCGAGAGAGAGAGAGAGAGAGATAGCACGGAAAAAAAACAGGACAGAGAAGAAAATAGGGTTGGAACATTTAAAGGATATCAAATCAGAGAAAATTTGGACAAATTTAGTTCACGCAAGAAGCAAAGATCAAGCGTAAAACACCTGAAGAAAGTCAAGCGAGACAATGCTCTAGAACTAATGTTGAACGAAAAAGAGCATCAGACGACGACGCAAAAACCAAGAGCACTGCAATATAGTTACACTCAGCTTACAGTTTCGCAGTAAAACCTGGACGCTATAACCTTCTCTACGTTGGGACACTATCATGGCCATATAGCCCAGTGGTAACTGATCATGACTAATGACCTTTTGACCCGGGTTCGATTCCCACCCATCAATTTTTTTTTGCTTTTGAGCCTTTTAGGTCAATGACCTCTCTCGATGTGACCGCTCAACCATGCTGCTCAACGCACCTCTTAAACATGCGCTTCGAGAGGCTTCTTAAACATGCAAAAATTTGTCTTTTTTAGAGCTCACGCGTTTAATATATAAGATTTGCTCACCATACAAGGAAACAGCAGGTTACCATGAAATGATCATTTTGAAAACTGACTTTTAAAAAAAAACTACTTCTGAATTTGCCTACAGCTCTTTCGCAGGGCACAAAAGAAGCTAAAACCAGGATTTGGGAAATTCAGGGTCAGTGACACTTAAATCGTTAGATTCAGCTTAAAGTTCAGCCACTTCTTAATTTAAAAAGTTGATGCCACCCAGGCTCGAACTGTGGACCTCCTACGTGTTCGGCAGATGTGATAACCACTACACCATGGCACCTCCAGGAGTTGAGTCTCCGGCTCTGACAGCAATGATTGCGGTATTAACTTACAGCAGCATGTTGCAGTTACTGGTCTGATTTCAACTTTATCATTTACAAACCAACATAAAAAGTCACGAATGAGCAACAGCGGACACTTGTAGCACTAGCAGCAGCAATTCCCTCAATAGCGAAAGATTCAACTCACGAGTTGCTATACAAACGCAACCATGTAAGAAACTTTGAGTCGAGAAACAGCAGAAAAGCATTTTTTTTTCCCTAACAATTTTCAGATATTGGTACTTTTTGATCCCAAATAGCGTTAATATATGTGAGAGGAGAGAAAAAAACACAACCAAATACGGTTGGACGAATGACTCTCAAATGACGGGCGGGTGTCAATTGTACCAATTGTGCCTCAGGAGTACAATAGCTTTGATGGTCATAAAATGAGGACAATAGAGCTTATGATAGAGCACTTCTAAGATTTAACAGGAAAATGAACACAACTCTGGTCTTGAAATCCCCGAACTTAGGTAGGGGGTTAAATTCTGCATGAGAACAAATTAGAGGACACAAATCAGGAAGTAAAAAAGTAACTCGAAAAGCCAAAACTCTGCTCTCTTGTCTGCTCTCTTTAGCATAAATTTAAATGTGTCATTAAGTTGATGACGAAATTTTCGTCGTCTTTTGATATTGGTATTGCGGCCAAAGTTGGGTGTCTGCTAAAATAATCTGCGAATCCCATATTTTTCCCTGCAAAATGTTCTACTGAAAATTTAAATGGTAAAAGTCTGTCCACCCATCTTGTTAGTCTACTTTGATATGTTTTGTTACCCCTATTGTCTTTTAGGGCAGATAGTAGTGCTTGATGATCCGTTTGGAGTATGAAACGTGAGCCGTATAGATAATATTTGAAATGCTCTAATGACCAAACTACCGAAAGTAGTTCTAATTCATTGATGCTATATTTTTGTTCGTTTGTGTTTAGGAATCTGCTTGCGTATTCAATTGGATGCCATTCATTATTGTATCTTTGTTCGAGACATGCTCCTAGTCCTTCTTTGCTTGCGTCGCATCGGACTCTTGTTGGTTTATTTGTATCGAAGTGTTTGTTTTCAATTATTTCTGTGATGGCCTTTTTTCTTTGGTGGAATGAATTTGTATGTTCTTCATTCCATTCTAGTTTGCTGTTTTTTATTTTTTCTTTATGGGAGAGGAGTGGTCTGAGTGTTGCTGATAATTTTGATAAATTTGGGATGAATTTTTGTAAATGGTGTATGCGTCCCTTTAGTGATCTGAGTTGTTTTAATGTTTTGGTGGCATGTCTGTTAATCCATAGAAACCGTTTATGAATCTATATGTTCCTGTGGCGTTTCCCCCTAAGATGTTGAAAATACAATGTTTTTGTGTTTCTTCGTGTAGGGGGACTTGACTGTATGCATATTTTAGATCTATTTTGGAAAAGTATAGTGTGCCTGCTTTTTGTTTCAGTTCGCTTATTTTGCATGCTATCGTATCCATAAGGTGGTCGATGCTCTGCATCTGATGTTTGTTTTTGTGTATCGCGTCATTTAATTTTTTTGAGTCTAAGCTATTTTTATGGATTTGTCGTGTTTTACTGTGATTACTACTGGACTGATAAAGTATTCGTCAGAACATTTGTCTAGTTTGACTATTTGTTTTTCTTCCATTAGTTTATTTAACTCTTCTACTTTATCTATCAAATGTAGTGGGATTCTTCTTCCTTTGTGTTGTGTGGGGTGAAATGTATTGTGGAATTTGGATTTTGCTATATGATTTTTTGATTTCCCAATTCTAGTGCATAGGTGGGGATATTTTTGAAATATCCATTTCGCAATGTTTTGTAGTGAATTTATGTTGTGTATCTTCTCACCTGAATTTTTGAAGGTTAGTTCGATTCCAAGTTTTCGGAGGGTATCTCTGCCTAGTAGATTTACGGTGTACTGTGGGACCACTAGGATTTGGCAGTTGCGTGATGTGTTTCCTGATGTAAGATCCAATTGGATTGTGTAGTCCACTTTCATTTTGTTATTGTTGAAGCATCTGAATTCGCCGATGTCTTTGTCCTGTTTGATTATCTTGTTTCCTAATTTTGTTATTAGTTTTTGTGCTGTGCTTCGTGAGATAAATGATCGTGGGCTACCTGTGTCTACTAACCAATTGATGTTTTCATCTTTGCTTTTTGTTTGTAACCAAAATTCTCCTTGTTGGTTTTTGTTCAAGTGTTTTTTGGTTACTGCGGTGAAGTTTAGCGATTGTACAAAGTTGACGGAACTCCAGTCCTCCATCAATTCTCTGATTTAACAAGTGCTTTCGGGATCGATTGTTTCTGTGCCTGTTTCTTCTTCCTCATGGATTGTATTGTTATCAGGGGATGCTTGTATGTTGCGTACTCGTCTTGTATTTGTTTGTTGTTGTGTTTTATTTTGCTGTTGATTTCTGTAGTTGTATGACTCTTGATTGTTTCTATGTGTGTTTTGTATTTCTACTCTTCTCGGTGGAATTTCTGATCTGCAAACTTTCGCGTAGTGTCCTACTTTTTTACAAATATTGCATATTACGTTTTTTGCGGGGCAATTGTCCAGGTAACCTTTTATGAATTTGTAGCCGCACTTCCAGCAGTCTGGTATTTTGTTGTTGTTTGGTGGTGTTGGGAGTATACTTTGTCGTTGTGTTTGTTGTCTTTGTCTTTGTATTAGGTTTATTCCCGATCAATTTGGATTTAATAAGTGAGTGTTGCTTATCCGTTGTTGGTTTTCCTGTCCTCTTCCTCTTGTGATTGCATAATTTAGTGTTTCTAGAGGATCTCTATCTTCCGATAGTTAGAGGGTATCTCTGCCTAGTAGATTTACGGTGTACTGTGGGACCACTAGGATTTGGCAGTTGCGTGATGTGTTTCCTGATGTAAGATCCAATTGGATTGTGTAGTCCACTTTCATTTTGTTATTGTTGAAGCATCTGAATTCGCCGATGTCTTTGTCCTGTTTGATTATCTTGTTTCCTAATTTTGTTATTAGTTTTTGTGCTGTGCTTCGTGAGATAAATGATCGTGGGCTACCTGTGTCTACTAACCAATTGATGTTTTCATCTTTGCTTTTTGTTTGTAACCAAAATTCTCCTTGTTGGTTTTTGTTCAAGTGTTTTTTGGTTACTGCGGTGAAGTTTAGCGATTGTACAAAGTTGACGGAACTCCAGTCCTCCATCAATTCTCTGATTTAACAAGTGCTTTCGGGATCGATTGTTTCTGTGCCTGTTTCTTCTTCCTCATGGATTGTATTGTTATCAGGGGATGCTTGTATGTTGCGTACTCGTCTTGTATTTGTTTGTTGTTGTTTTATTTTGCTGTTGATTTCTGTAGTTGTATGACTCTTGATTGTTTCTATGTGTGTTTTGTATTTCTACTCTTCTCGGTGGAATTTCTGATCTGCAAACTTTCGCGTAGTGTCCTACTTTTTTACAAATATTGCATATTACGTTTTTTGCGGGGCAATTGTCCAGGTAACCTTTTATGAATTTGTAGCCGCACTTCCAGCAGTCTGGTATTTTGTTGTTGTTTGGTGGTGTTGGGAGTATACTTTGTCGTTGTGTTTGTTGTCTTTGTCTTTGTATTAGGTTTATTCCCGATCAATTTGGATTTAATAAGTGAGTGTTGCTTATCCGTTGTTGGTTTTCCTGTCCTCTTCCTCTTGTGATTGCATAATTTAGTGTTTCTAGAGGATCTCTATCTTCCGATAGTAGATCCATCTGCATTTGTGGGTCCGACATTCCTTGTATGAAAATGCTTTTAACGAGGCTGTCTTCCAGGTCCTCCTAGTTACACAGTGCTGCCTTTTGTTTTAATCGTGAGTGGAACTGTTCTAGTGATTCTCCTGGCTTTTGTGTGCATCTAAAGAACTGGAATCTGTCAAATGTCTCATTTGATTTCTTTGAATGTTTCTTGTAATTGTATTACTAGTGCGTCTGTTGTACATTTCGATAGTTCGGTGTGTGGATTGCGCTGGTGAAATATGTTTGTTCCTTCTGTGCCAAGTGAAAGATAAATTAAACTTTTAACTTTATTGTCTACTTCGTCCCAATTTCCATTGTTTATCATTGGACCTTGGTCTTCTACTGCTTGGCATTGGTTCTTCCAGTCTACTTTTCTTTTGGTGTTTCTCTGTTCCCTTTGTCTCTTTTCTGCGGTTGTTTCGTCTGGTAGAGCGGGTTCATATGTGGGTTCCTGTGGGTATTCTAATTCTTCTGCTGTTGGTTTTGGTCTAAGTAAATTTTCTACCTGTATGTTCTCTTTAGCCGATATGGCTAAATTTGTTGTTGTGATCCATTTTTCCCATGTTGTTGTGGGTTGTGCTCCTTTTTTCCAAAATAGGGCTACGCCTATTGGGGATCGTGAGAAAGCTGACTGCGCCATGTTGTATGGTGAACGATAGCGTTCGAAAGATCAGTAACGAAACTTTAATTCAAGCTGATTCTCAATGTGCGATTTGACAAAAAGCACTCTTTTCCTGTTTCGCAACACTAGCATAAGCTTATGTGACAGACAACACCTGTCCATAAGGATTAACACCTCAGAGTACAAAGAAAAGACTAAGTTCACGCGTATGTAAGTTTACAGAATCAAATGTAACAAAGATCTAACATAACACTCCTGCATTCCATATGGAATGATAATACTAGTAATATAGTTTTAATAGTGTTTGTAATAGTAGGTCTGATACTTGGTTGCATAAGTCCTCTACCACACAGGAAGTAAAAAAGTAACTCGAAAAGTCAAAACTAACAAAAGATCGATCAAGCAAAAAATAGCATAAGTAAGCGCGAACTGGAAACTAAGATAGAAAAGATTTAGGCAAAGACATGGAAAAGAAGAGGATCGAAAACAAGGAGAAATATACAGGGTAGACTGCAGGAAAATAGCCTCCATTGATTCCCAAAACACCGTTTGGGATTGACAATGAGTAAATTGATTGTTGTAGAAACATTAAAAAGCGAAGTATTTCGATTGGATTTTGTTGTTATGCATATTTATGTTTCTTAATGACAGTATACAGGGGCTAATATCAATACCAACACGCATTAGAGATGTTATCTAAAGCTTATAAGGACAACCGTCAAGTAGCGGGCATATAAAATTGGGTTTATCTCGTTTCTGCGTTGATTTCCCTTTTTGATACTAATTCTGTTCACTTTAGATTGTTTTGCCGAGCAACTGCAATTTAAAACACTTTGAGCAAAATGAGCGAAGAATGAAGTGATTTCATGCAAAATATTGAACAAGCTGTGAACTAAGTTAAAGCCAAAAAATTTTTGTTAGACGAAGTGTAAAGAAACATAGCAGGGCCAGTCCTGACACAATTTAAAGAAATTTCAATGACCATACAAATTACTTGACCTAGAATGAACAATAAATGGGATTGGGAAAACCCCTAAGAAAAAATTCCGATCATTAAATTGAAAATAGCAAAAATCTAAGTCAAATTGCCGCATGTGAACAGAAAGCCATAATCGAGAAAGCCCATTTTTGTTCAAAAACCGTTTTCTCACTCTGCTTTGAAATTGGTGTATAAATCAGGCCGCATAACCACTCGCTTTTTCGCACCATTTCCTGTTCTGGCATGACCTAAATCATTTCTCCCATTTGACATCAAAAATTCGAACAAAATAAACCACTCATGAGAATTAATATTTTTCAGTTCATAAAAACTTAAATTAAAAAGCTAGAAATAATTAACATGTTTTTCAAAAAAATTTCAAGGGCACACAAACCCAAGGATGAGTTCCTTGAAGCGAATAATAGTACAGAAAAGCTCGCAAAACAATTCGCAGGTCATTATCGGCAAGAAAAATCTCGTCTTAAAATGTAGAAAAAAACTGCATAAAACTAAGAAAAATTGATTAAAAGTTCCCAATTTTTCACATATTTCTCAACATAAAAATTATACCAACGACACTGTAATAACCTGGTATTCAAACACTCCTTAAATAAAAGGATTCTTTTCAAACCCCACTTAGAGCAGTAAACAACAATAGGCGAAAAATTCGCCTAAAAATCAGCAAAATAGCTGAAAAAACTCCAAATTAGCATAAAACATATTAACTACCAAAAACTTTCAAACCTCCATCAAACCAACCCATAAATTATTAAACATGACAATCAAAACCTCTAACCAAAAAACTGAAAACAACGGACTACGAGAACAGGTTTTTGCAGCCAGATTCGAACCCAATCAATCTGGTCCAAAGTTCACATTTGGCTGGTAAACAGACAAGTATTACCCCGAGCGGCATTGAACCCAATCAAGGCCTAACACCATGTGCTATTACTGGAAAACGGACAAGCCAATGTGGTCTTTCGTCCGGTCTTGGAGAATAGGTACATATTTATTTTAATGGGATTCAAACTGTCACTCCAACGATGCTACAGGTGCAAGAGTTTTGTTGCATCAATCATATCCATAAAAAAAATGCCCCGCAAACACTCAAAACAAACAAACAGTGCAACTGAGCAACAATTGTCTCAAAGAATTTGAGCAACATCATGGATGCAAAAAACTATACATATAGCTACACTCCAGAACACTAAAAAGCCAGGTTAGTATCCTCCATGAGATTAGACCAAAAGCATAGTCGGGGTAGCATAGTCAGGGGAGTAGAAATCACCATTACGGATATATATGTGTTAAAAGCAGTAAAAGCAGTACAAATTAAAAGAAGTAATCAAATAGTTTGATGCCAATGAAATACTAGACAGCCGTGGTGGTCCTTTGATGGTGTTACTTCTTGGAGCAAGTTCATTATACATTGTCCTCAACAAGTGACTCCACATAAAAAAGCGGCGTGGTCAGGAAGTATTGGCCATTTCCGGTGCAAATCTGAACCTCAGATCTAACACAAATAAAACAGTACAGCGCATTCTGAAGAAACATTTTACAAACGAAGATCAAGCTATCATTTGGCACGATCTGGTTATCAACTCAACATCCCGTCACCCAAAGTATCCCTGCCAACCATTATCAGCAAGAACTAGAAGCAGAACGGAAGGCTAATCCGGCCATCAAAGGCATGGTATACTGTGAGAGAACTGTTGCTGAAAAAGTGTTCAAACCTTAACTTCTGAACTCCAAAATTGCCCATTTAGAGAATTGTCAAACACGTTCTCGACACGGAAGCAATAAGAAAAAAAAGTTGTGCAGAAACACCTGCGACTACATCAGCCACCAACGCTCGAAAAAAAAATCTGGTAACTGTTAGACGATACAAATACTGCCTGCGAACCATCAAGCAGAAAAAAAGAACCACTCCAAAAAGAAAAGAGCAGCCCTAAAAGCAGTAAGTAAGTGAGCTTCTCAGGTTTCTGTCGAATCTTCGAAGCTGTAGTTTGTATTGACGGCCACTGATTAAGTTCTTTGGCCTTAACCACCTTCTTTAGTCATGGCGAAAATTGACAAAACGTGCAAATCGAATATCAATGCTAATCAAAAAGCATTCGTTTGTGTAGCCTGCAACACAAATCTCCATCATGATCCCGTCTGTAATGGGCTGACTCCAGCCGCCGTCAACGGAATCAAAGATCTAGGTCTCAACTGCATGCTCCTCAGCATCGATTGCGTCGAAAATGAGAACGAGCGGAATTCATTAGATCTGGAACCCTTGTTAGCGCTGACAAACAAATGGAAAAGCCGAACTTTTGAAAATTTGGAAAAATGAGGACAAAACTATCTGAAATGATAAAAACAAAAAACGAAGTGTGTAAAAAATCTTGCGAGAAAATTGCAGAAAGTGATGCGGCAGTGGCCGTGAAGAACATAAAGGAGGATACTCTGCCATGCGCAGTACAACTGTCCAAAACAATCGACCAGAAGAACAGCACGAATCTCAACAACACGAACATTTTTTGCGTCCAAGGAATCCATGAGGATCCAGAGAAATCAAATTTCGGAAAACTTGTTCCTAACAATTAAAAAATTAACTCAGTCCTACAAGCTCTTGGCGTCCAAGGCAAAATCGCGGAGCTTAAAAGGCTCGGAAAGTTTTCCAAGGGTAGAGCAAAGCCCCGAACGGTACTAGTGACCCGGAAAAAGGAACACGAAGCGAGACTGGTGACAGCTAAGAGTGTCAAAAACGATGAGTTGAAAAACAAAGGTATTTATCTCCTACCTTTTCTGAACAAAGCCGATTCAATTACAGAAAATCTATGTCTGAAAAAAAGAAGAGAAATGATTACAGCGAAATGACTGACAGCGGAGTTCCTTGGTAGAAGCTAAAAATTCGAAACTTTCAATTACAACCAATTAGTAAATCTTCCCAGCTCCGAAGCCGAGGGAAACGAGTCATGACGATACAATGTAAAAATTTGTTGCTGAGTGCGAGAACTCTTGAGAATTTTGACTGAAGAAGTAAATTATGTAACTCTCTTATGTTGCGAGAATAGAGTATTCTATGCATTTCTGAAACATTCTTAAATGACAAAATAGAAACATCAGAGCTTTTACTTTGTGATTACGATATCAACCGAGCTGACAGACCCATCACCGGGAACACCTGGAACCATGGAGGGACTCTCATCGCCGTCAAGACGTATCTGGGTTCGTGTAGAATCACCTATTCTCTCCCACCCTGCTGTGTCGCTTTTAAACTCCGTATAAACCGGAAGAATTCCGTTAAGCTGTTATCAATAATTCTCCCAATTGTAGTAGATACCGCTATTCGCCAACGGAGTAAATAAGCATCATCGATGCCAAAACTGGGCCAATACTGATTTGTGAAGAATTTAATCTGTCTACAGTCAATTGAAACATTTGCGAAACACACTATTCGGAAGAAGGAAATCCTTAAGATTTTCGAACAACTGCTGGAACAAGCCATAGAGTTCCCCACATGTCACTCAAACATACTCGACTTATTATGTCACAAAGGATGCAATCTCTTTGCAGAAATCGATGAAAATTTCTGCGATACATACAACTGCACTGACTACAGCTATCAAAATTGCTCTCGAAGTACCATACTAAACGTTAAATACTGTAGTGGACACTGCAAGAAATATTCATAAAGCAAGCTATGAAGACATAACCGAACTGCTGAAACGATTGCCTTTTGTCCCAGCGTGTTTCACTAATATCAACAATGTATCAAGAACGTGAACAAAACTTTGGAGAAATCGTCTCAAAATGTGTCCCAAGGAAAACCAGACAACGCCAGCAACCAACTGCCAACTTGGATCCAACCTTCTACATCCAATTTGCTGAAAAGCTTCGGACCGACGTCCTACCGGAAACGGGCAGTTCCGAGACTTAGTTCTACAAAGCTGAGTCGGACAGAGTTTACTACCAAAGAAGTATCCCGGCAACCAGAGAATCTGAAAGAATTTCCAAACATTTGAGACATTTGAATAAATCGGCCCCATTACCAAAGAAAAAAACAAACGGTCATGAAGTTAGAGCGAAGCAGAAGAAGTAAAGATGTTAACAGCTATTTCATTTCTATTCTCACCTAAACAAATAATATGCAAGACATCAAGTGTGAAAACTTAAATCTCGAATTTCAGCATCTCCAAGCCAAAAATCCGAGAATTTGTCCGTTCTCTAGACACCAGTAAGGCTAGGGGTCCAAACAACATTCCGCCCATCTTCTATCGGGCAACGAATGTGGAAATAACGAACATCATGATTACAGTTTTTAAAAACATCAAAGGACTCAAAAAAATGCCCAACGCTTGGAAAGAAACATTGGTTGTACCAATATATAAAAAAGGAGACCGAACCCTGGTGAGCAACTACCGTCCAGTATCTTTACTCGATATTGACAGCAAATTTTTTGATCGCTGCATCTACGAGCCCCTCTACCAATTTTTTGCCAAGCATTTGGTCAAGGAGCAAAATGGACTCGTGAAAAACAGATAAGTGCGGATAAACATGCTTTCGTTTCTGCAGAGTATCCACTTTGCGATGAATAGTAACTCGCAAGATGATCTGCTGGCTTTCTACACCGACATTTCCAAAGCGTTCGACAGTGTCCACACTTTGAACTCATCGAGAAGATTGCGTGAATTGGAGGTTGCATGCTGGAGATTCTGTCTGATTACTTGGAGCACCAATCTCAAGTTGTACGCGCTGGTAATAGCAACTCCACCAAAATGAACGTCACAAGTTATCCTCCACAAGGCTCCATTCTTGGCCCGCTCCTGTTTTGTATGTTCATAAACAACTTACCTGAAGCTCTGAAATTTAGAGAAGCTTTGATTTTTGCCCGTGATAAAAAATTCTGGCAATGAACACGGCCCAGCTTGAGATACAGATGAACCTGCCAGCCCTTGACAGATGGTTTATGGGAAAAAACCTCATTTGCTATCAACAAATGCACTATAGTAATGCGCGGCAAAAACATGAACCTCTCACTCGCGAACTCACTCCATCTAGCGTAAAAAATTCAAAGAACTTGGAGTAATAGCTGAGAGTTCAAACGACGATGTCCAATCAAGGCACTTCAGGAGAACCATCAAAGTACGGTCACGAGTCTAAGCCGAACAGCAAAGTACTAAAAAGGACATCAAAAATTTCAGAGGATGAACGGAGACTGCCATGCATAACACATCTGTTTGGCACAACAGAACAGGATAATACCATCGGATATAGTCATTCTCATTCATCTGTCGTGTCTATGGCCCACACAATGTATACCAAATGCTCAATTGGAAAGGTCTAAAGAACCTCAAGATCACTGACTTGTGGGAAAGACCAGTACAGGAGAAAAAAAGGCTGGATATAATACCATCGTTCCAAAAAAAAACGACAGCAGAAATCTCACTTCTATGTCACTTTTCCCCAAAACGGACGATGACCCCCTAACCCGGGACCAAAGTCCACCCAACAGGGCGTTGAGTTGTGCCCAGCTCTTTTGCGTTTGTGCCCCCCCCCCCAGTACGTTATGCACCCCACGCCCCCCCCGTTACAGAGCACGTGCCATTACATAGTAAATCTTTATGTTAGTGCGTCTGGGGGTTGTATACAATATGCAACCACTAAGCTGGGGGGGCACAAACGGAAAAGATCCAAACATTCCAATGGTAAGATTCAGTATAGTATCCTAAAATTCTTGATCATTGTCTGAGTGGACCTGAACTTCTTGCAGATAGCCGCATTTCAACACTTGATGCCGCAAACGTTAAGTATTTAAATAGTGCTTACACTCTCAACATCAGCTCGCTGTTGCAAAATCAAATTTGGATCCATCGGTCTGTGACCACCAACTCCCACGTAGGCGTTCATTCTGAAATCTCCGGTAGACTTTGGATGACTCGTGTCGGCTGAGAAGCGTCCACTACCAGGCGCTGGAAACACTGGAGGCGGGGGTTGCTGAAGATGTGCCAAAGCCGTCTCCAGTTCTCATCATGAGGGACTCTAATCGCCGTCAAGAAGTATCTGGGTTCCTGCAGAATCACCTATTCTCTCCCACCCTGCTGTGTCGCTTTTAAACTCTGTATAAACCGGAAGAATTCTGTTAAGCTGTTATCAATAATTCTCCCAATTGTAGTAGATACCGCTATTCGCCAACGGAGTAAATAAGCATCCTCGATGCCAAAACTGGGCCAATACTGATTTGTGAAGAATTTAATCTGTCTACAGTCAATTGAAACATTTGCGAAACACACTATTCGGAAGAAGGAAATCCTTAAGATTTTCGAACAACTGCTGGAACAAGCCATAGAGTTCCCCACATGTCACTCAAACATACTCGACTTATTATGTCACAAAGGATGCAATCTCTTTGCAGAAATCGATGAAAATTTCTGCGATACATACAACTGCACTGACTAGAGCTATCAAAATTGCTCTCGAAGTACCATACTAAACGTTAAATACTGTAGTGGACACTGCAAGAAATATTCATAAAGCAAGCTATGAAGACATAACCGAACTGCTGAAACGATTGCCTTTTGTCCCAGCGTGTTTCACTAATATCAACAATGTATCAAGAACGTGAACAAAACTTTGGAGAAATCGTCTCAAAATGTGTCCCAAGGAAAACCAGACAACGCCAGCAACCAACCGCCAACTTGGATCCAACCTTCTACATCCAATTTGCTGAAAA
Source organism: Convolutriloba macropyga (assembly GCF_964194025.1). Classification (NCBI taxonomy): domain Eukaryota; kingdom Metazoa; phylum Xenacoelomorpha; order Acoela; family Convolutidae; genus Convolutriloba; species Convolutriloba macropyga. Next base: position 13,751,649 of record NC_134471.1, on the reverse strand, counting down.
GCTTCGGACCGACGTCCTACCGGAAACGGGCAGTTCCGAGACTTAGTTCTACAAAGCTGAGTCGGACAGAGTTTACTACCAAAGAAGTATCCCGGCAACCAGAGAATCTGAAAGCATTTCCAAACATTTGAGACATTTGAATAAATCGGCCCCATTACCAAAGAAAAAAACAAACGGTCATGAAGTTAGAGCGAAGCAGAAGAAGTAAAGATGTTAACAGCTATTTCATTTGTATTCTCGCCTAAAAAAAATAATATGCAAGACATCAAGTGTGAAAACTTAAATCTCGAATTTCAGCATCTCCAAGCCAAAAATCCGAGAATTTGTCCGTTCTCTAGACACCAGTAAGGCTAGGGGTCCAAACAACATTCCGCCCATCTTCTATCGGGCAACGAATGTGGAAATAACGAACATCGTGATTACAGTTTCTAAAAAACATCAAAGGACTCAAAAAAAATGCCCAACGCTCAACGCTTGGAAAGAAACATTGGTTGTACCAATATATAAAAAAGGAGACCGAACCCTGGTGAGCAACTACCGTCTAGTATCTTTACTCGATATTGACAGCAAAGCTTTTGATCGCTGCATCTACGAGCCCCTCTACCAATTTTTTGCCAAGCATTTGGTCAAGGAGCAAAATGGACTCGTGAAAAACAGATAAGTGCGGACAAACATGCTTTCGTTTCTGCAGAGTATCCACTTTGCGATGAATAGTAACTCGCAAGATGATCTGGTGGCTTTCTACACCGACATTTCCAAAGCGTTCGGCAGTGTTCCACACTTTGAACTCATCGAGAAGATTGCGTGAATTGGAGGTTGCATGTTGGAGATTCCGTCTGATTACTTGGAGCACCAATCTCAAGTTGTACGCGTTGGCAATGGCAACTCCACCAAAATGAACGTCACAAGTTATCCCCACAAGGCTCTATTCTTGGCCCGCTCCTGTTTTGTATGTTCATAAACAACTTACCTGAAGCTCTGAAATTTAGAGAAGCTTTCATTTTTGCCCGTGATATAAAAATCCTGGCAATGAACACGGCCCAGCTTGAGATACAGATGGACCTGCCAGCCCTTGACAGATGGTTTATGGAAAAAAACCTCATTTGCTATCAACAAATGCACTATAGTACTGCGCGGCAAAAACATGAACCTCTCACTCGCAAACTCACTCCATCTAGCGTTAAAAAATTCAAAGATCTTGGAGTAATAGCTGAGAGTTCAAACGACGACGTCCAATCAAGGCACTTCAGGAGAACCATCAAAGTACGGTCTGCGAGTCTAAGCCGAACAGCAAAGTACTAAAAAGGACATCAAAAATTTCAGAGGATGAACGGAGACTGCCATGCATAACACATCTGTATGGCACAACAGAACATGATAATACCATCGGATATAGTCATTCTCATTCATCTGTCGTGTCTATGCCCCCCCCCCAGTACGTTATGTACCCCCCAGTTACAGAGCACGTGCCATTACATAGTAAATCTTTATGTTAGTGCGTCTGGGGGTTGTATACAATATGCATCCACTAAGCTGGGGGGGCACAAACGGAAAAGATCCAAACATTCCAATGGGAAGATTCAGTATAGTATCCTAATATTCTTGATCATTGTCTGAGTGGACCTGAACTTCTTGCAGATAGCCGCATTTCAACACTTGATGCCGCAAGTGTTAAGAATTTAAATAGTGCTTACACTCTCAACATCAGCTCGCTGTTGCAAAATCAAATTTGGATCCATCGGTCTGTGACCACCAACTCCCACGTAGGCGTTCATTCTGAAATCTCCGGTAGACTTTGGATGACTCGTGTCGTCTGAGAAGCGTCCACTACCAGGCGCTGGAAACACTGGAGGCGGGGGTTGCTGAAGATGTGCTTGAGCCGTCTCCAGTTCCGCTTCCAACTTGAAACAATATTGATTTTCTAAGAAACTCAAGCGTGTGCCAAATATAAGCAAAATAAGCATCAGGCAGCTAAGTAAAACATTAATTGGCAGACATTTTCCTCGGCAATTAGGAATCAGAGTTCGGCCATAATAACGTTTCAATGCTCCAAATAAACCCTAAGGTACTTACATTAAACTCCGGCACCTCATGTTGTTGCAGTCTCCCAGACCTCACACAAAAATTTAGGAAATCTCGAGCTGCATGTGTTTGCGCATCTTTTTTGCTGGTTGAATTACCGATCGCCACGTAAGTGAATCCAGGAACACGGAGCTAAAAAATATCAATATCCATAAATCATCGAAATTAAGAACAAATTATCCAAAATTGGATCTAGTCTGTACCCCCCATTGTTTTTTTTTACTCCCCCCGTTACAATTTATATGTTGTTATATAGCACGTTACAATGTAAAAAAATAGTTTGTGCGCCTGGGGGGGTCGTAACAGACATAAGCCCACGAAGATATCCCGAAAATTATATACAACTGATTAAAACATGTTCAGTATCTTACTTCACATATAAAACGCATCCGCTTTTTATTAGCAATCGGGCGCACATCATAATTGGGTGACAATTTTTGCTTCACTAGCCATTCATTCAGAAACTGCTTCACATTCGCTTCTCCGCTCATTTTCTATCTACAAAACTGACAAGGATCGCAAAACTGATAAGGTAGCAGATCTTATGTACGGGTTATTCAATTGAAATCAGATTTGTTATCTCAGTGTAATCTTTTTGTTTTCAGGTATTCGAATGCTTTGAGTACCGGGTTGAAGTTTCTTTGATTTCATACAAGGATCATACATGATTTTATACTGTCCATACTTGATTTCTTAGTACGATCCTTGTATGAAACCAAAGAAATTATATATGATCCTTGTATGATTACCAAGAAAACATTTGATCCTAGTACGAATACCAAGAATCATACATCTATTTTTCGAAAATATCTCTCCATTTATTTTTTTTGTTTTTATCTGATAGGTCATCACCTATATGATACCCCCGGCATCACATTGCGATTCGAAAAAAGACCCTAACTTGCAATATCATTTGCAAAGTAGGGCACTAAATAAAAGAGTAAGTCCAAACAGATAACAGAAATTTGGCATACTCTGAAGACAGTTTATACTTATAAATGCTCATTTATAAAAAATAGTCACGAAAAAATTTTCCAAATAACCTCAAATTCGATTTCTGAATATAGTTAAACCACAAAGTTATTCTTTTAGCGTACACAAAGAATCAAATGTGGATTCCAAATGCCATATAATAATTTAATAAGTCCTCTGACTACAATATCCGAGCCTTTATGGCGCCAGTCAATGATTTATGTGTAACATATGACATTGTATAAGTTCCAAGAAACTTTCAACTTCAATAGAAAATCAAAATCAAAAACGTTCTTTGTGTGGTCTGTTCCTATCTCTTTCAAAATACTTCAATTATTTTGATATTTCTTCCTTTTGGTGCAACCTTTAACATCTTTTCATCTGCTTTCAAGCTACTATTCTTCAACAACTGTCTTTACTTGATTTTGGTCAGTTCTATAATATTTCAAGTACTTTTGTTAGCCAATCAGAACTATTAAATTTTGAGAGATTTAAAAGACATTTGCCTCTATTGGCAAGACCTGCATTTGATAAATAAACTAGAGAATTATAGTCTTAAATCTTAGAGAATTCATACATGAAACTGCTCCTCTTGAATGAACTAATAAATATTAGAGAACTCATAACATGACACTGCTCCTCTTTCAATGGGCCACATCAAAACTAGTTTGGTTAATTAAGTCTTTAGTCAACATACATTCATCAAAAATTTTCTGAAAACAAAGTTTTTAAGGTTACTGAGCCTCTTTAATAAAAATAGCCACCAAATTGCGTTACCTCAGCATTTTTGTTCAAAATAATTGTGATGCATATTAGCTGATTAATTGCTTTGTATCTGTAGTGCAAACTGTTCACAAAGTAATTTCATTGGAGAGCCTTTCACTTTTTAATAACTCGGGGGTCTTGGACTTAGAGCTTGTCCAGATTGAACTTCCTTTAAAACCCAATTATTCTTCATTAGATCATCTGTATGCTGAATTCGTTAGAGTTGCAGATCCTCCTCGGAGACAATTATAAATGGTTTGAATTATCTCTTTCCTCCCAATGGTCACCTAGAGCAACATGTGTCATTTTCCAAACCAATTCTCTATATACCCACCCCACATCGGAGAAGGGTTGATACAATGAAAAAAATGATTCCAATGATAATCGTTAACTACCAAATTGTTGTAGCTGTAAACCTGTTTCTCAGACAATTAATTGTTGCAATATTGAACTGAACATGTTGTAGTTTTCTAATTTTAGATATGGTAAGTAAGTTATTTTTTAAAGATGTAATGGTTCAGACATGTAGTGGCAAATTATTAATCACCTTGCCATTCTCGCTCGTATTGAAATGTTCAGTTCAACGTACCGTAATTAAGATAAATTAAAATTACTCGGGTGATTATCAGTACCAGTTGCTGACGTAAACAGTGCTGGAACCGGGCTTGAAACAATAAAAAAATATCGTCATCTTGCAATGCAAGGTATTTTTTTAGTGGCTGGTTAAATTTGCCAGGTGCAGTATGGAAACACAAACTGTTTTAATTTGAAACAAAATTCATAATTTCCTCGGCGATTTTGAAAATTTGTTGGATTTTCAAAATCTAGTTGACAATTATTTTCATCTTTCTTCTTCATAAAGACCACAAGGAAGAGAATCGCAAATACATGATCCGCTAGAATGTAGTGGTGTTAACAAATTTTCCTGGGCATATAATTTTTCAGTCAAAAAAATTTTGCTATTTTCAATTCCACAGCCCTTCAAAAACAAAATGTGATGCAACTGTAAAACTTAATGCTCGCTGGTTTGATGGAGATATCAAGACAAGAGGGGAAGGTTCAATTTCTGTAACCTTGAAGGGAGAAGAATTGTCCTTCATTTGTGCTCCGGGCTTGCATTTCGTTATGATGATTTTATAAAACTTTTTGAGTACGGTACGCCAATCGTTCAAAAAAGCAGGCACTAAAATTTTATTCCCAAGTTAGACTTATTGTTATTCAACTTAGTGTTTTTGGCTACTGTTACTACTTCTACATTTCAATGGTATGGGCCTGGGAATTCTCTAACAAGTAACTTCTTCGAAATGAACTTAAATTCAAAAGTTACGGCAATGGCGTGCGTCACAGAGAAGTAAACCGTGGTTAAACTATGCTGGGGTTGAAAGCTTCCTTTTAATAAGCAAGTCAATTGATAAATCCCAGAGCTTTGAAGTCAGTGGTTTTACTGAACATTTATATTCTTTCAATCAGTCGGAAGTAAACTTTACTACAAGTGCTTCTTCTAAACGTGGCCGGAAAAGCGGGCGGAGATATTTGAGCAACTAAAAGAACAAGGCGACGCTTCCTTTTACCAAATCAAAAAAAGTATATGAAAAAGTGAACTAAAAACCGATGTAAGGAATGTAGTGTATGGGGATATCAACGTTGCTCATAATTTATGTATTTTTTGGTTTTAGCAAAGTGGCAAAAACATGTAAAAAGTTTCATGAAAGAAATGCAATTCCCTTAATACAACAATATTCAATTGCATGGTTGCTCGGCATACCACTGAGTCACGTAATAGCTTTAATAATACATCATGCATGGAGCAAACAGTTCCAAAATGGCAGTAAAATAAAATCTCTGGACCGTATATCTGCAGTCAAAACATATAACGTCCCTCTGTTCTGTAATATTTGTAATATTCTTCTGTTCTGTAATATTTGTGGATAAATAAATTATGTATGAAAGGAAAGCTGAAAACATGTAGATCAATAAATCTGCAATTAGAATTTTCAAAAAAGAATTTGTTTTTGCACAATTATTGAATATTTTCCTAAAATTTATTAAGGTTGAGAATAACATGAACTATCTGCACTAATACTTTGACAGTTAAGATATAATAATTTTCCTAGCTGTCTTAATATTCTCAGTCACTATTGAATGCTCTGCATAGCCATACACTGTAGAATGGAATATGCGGTGTGTATATGCATTAATATGCTAAAGTCTAATATAAAATGGTATTAGTATTTTTATGATCAAATGTTTAAATGAGTTATGTTTGGGACAGAGGTAAAGTATTAGAAAATGACCCTAAACATGACAATGTAATTTTTTTTATCCCAAGTTAACTATGATTTAAGATGTGTTAAGCTGGTAACGCTATAGAACGCGAACAACCCAAACAAAGCTGAAATAAAATCAGAATGGATTTTTTTCATTTTTGACCCCAAACACGCTAATGTAAGTTTTTGCAAATCAATCTGACTCTGAATTCAAGTTTGCAAAAAACAGAAAAAATATCGAGAACACCAAAGAAACATAATAATATCTTATTGAAAGAAATTAAGACATCAGAAATGTTTTTTTTTGTTCTTGAGCAGAGCTTGATAGTATAATTTTTTAAAATCCAGTCAAATATTGTTTAAAATTTTGGAGACTTTAGTGAATAAAGTAATTCAAAAAACCTGAACACAACACCAAAACATCATTTTGTATTTGAAAAAGGCATCAGAAATGATTTCTTTTTCATTTTCAACCAAACGAGATAATATTGGTTTTGTTAACAAAATGACAGTTTTTTAAGGTTCTTTGGGTAAAAATGACACAAAATCAAAGAAACCGAAAAACATTTTTCAAAAAATTGAGCTTTGCAATTGAAAACAAAGGCGCCATAGTTGATTTTTTTGTTTTCTGACAAATGGATACCTGACGCTCGTCGGCTAATAACTTATCACAATTTGAATAAAACTACGCCGGATTAGTTAAGTTAGTCAGAAGAGATCATAAATTAAGTCGTATTGAAAAATGAGCTCCCTTTGTACTCTAGAAAAGTAACTGGCGAACGAGCATCAGGCATATAATTTTTTGTCGGGTTGTACCGATACTAAAATTTATAATTCTGAACAACGTAATAATCTAATTGGGTTTGGAAATAGCTCAATTGATTGCCTGTACAATCAGCTGTAACTATCTATGTGACAATCTTTGGTTATATATAAAGGTATCAGAATTGATTTTTTTTTCGTTCTTTGATCCCAATCAATATGATGTTAGTTTTCTAAAATCAAATAAACTATGGTTTAAGCTTTTTGGGTCATAACGGTAAAAAACGAGAAAACGCCCGGGAGACATGAGCGCCGTTCTTAAAAATAAAGACATCAGAACTACTTTTTTCGTTTTTGACCTAAACACAATATAATTTTTTACAGAAAAATCTGACTTTTGTTAACAGTCTTAACAAATTTTTAGAGTTCATAACAAAAAGGAGAAAAAAATGAGAATACAAAAGAAACATTAGCATCCTATTTGAAAAAAAAGACGTCAGAATGGTTTTTTTTGTTCTTGGCCCAAAGTTTATAGTGTAATATTTTAAACCAAGTTGACTATGATTTAAAATATTTGTGTTTATAACGAAAAATAATGACAAAAACAGAACACACCCCCGAAATATGAGCATGGCGTTTGAAAATGGTATCAGATCTAATTTTTTAATCGTTTTTGGCCCCAATCGAGATAATATTATTTTTTTGACACCAAATTAACAATGATTTAACGTTTTTTGGGAGAAAATGAGAGAAATTTACAGAAACCGAGAAAAGATATTCCAGAAAATTGAGGGTCGTAATTGAAAATAAAGGCATATTATTTGAATTTTTTGTTTTCTGACAATCGGGTACCTGGCGCTTTTTCGCTAATAGTTTGTCGAAATCTCATTCAGAAATCTGATTCAGATCATAAGTTAGATCGTATTTAAAGATGAGTTTCATAGTGCACTAGAAAAGTTATTGGAGAACGAATTTTTGACATCAATTTTTCTGGGTGTACCGTTGCTAAAAACCAAAATTCTGTACAACGTAACAATTTAATTGTGACCGGACACAGCTCAATTGATTGCCCATAAAATCAGCTAGTTATCTACATGACAAGTTTTCCCACGATTTGAAGCAAAGCGAATGCTGTCCTTACAGATATTAGAAATTATCGATTATAACTCATTAAATCGATAATAGCTCATGGGATTGAAATTATTTGATAAAATCTTGTATAAATATAACACACTAGAATTAGCTGAACGCAACTTGGGCTCCCATACCAGCTGAATTGATACAATGGCATGATTTGGAAATTTTAGATTGATTACTGCTGATGCTGATTTCCCCAAATAATTTTTTAGTCCCCATTCGGTAATCTATTTGTGGGATCGATCATCAGGTATGAGGATAAAATTTGCTAGTTTTCCTCCTAGTCCGAGTCAAATTGCAAGAAAGATTCAGTAATGGGCTCGTTTAAGTGCATTTTCTCTTCAGTACGGTTTGCCGCACTGATTAATATCTAAATTTTTAATAACAACCGTGTGTGACTAGTGATTCCACAATTGTCAGTTTGGCGCGAATTCTGAGTTTTTTAATGACCAGACTGGAGCCAATTCTGTTCTTTACTTTTCAATCAAGGACCAATTTTGTTTTACTTCCCAGATTGAGTGAATTCTTATTTTTTACTCTCAAAAAGTTCCAAAAAAGTCAAAAGCAGCGAAAAAAATCCGTCATTCAGTTTAAAATTTAACTGAAATTTAGGTTCCGTCAATACGCATCCTGTTGCAATTGACCAAAATGGTAAAATAAAAACCAAATTGAAAGCAAGAAGCATAAGGGCATCGTATGAAAATATAAAAGTATCAGAATTATTTTTTTTCTTTTTTTGACCCCAAGCTAGATAATTTAAATTTTCTGAAATCAAATCAGCTATGGTTTAAGCTTTTTCGGTCAAAACGCTAAATAAACGAGAACACGTAAAAATAAAGACTTCAGAACTGTTTTTTTTTTGCGTTTTTGACCCCAAACACGATAGTGCAATTTTTTACAGATAAATCTGACTATGATTTGAAGTTTTTGGCGTCATAGCAAGAAATAGACAAAATTTTCGAGAACACCAAAAAAACCTATTAGCATCTTATTTGAAGGAAATTAAAGACATCAGAATATTTTTTTGTTCTTGACCCAAACTTGATAGTATAACTTTTCTAAAGCAAGTCGAATTTAAATTAATTTTTTGAGGTCATAAAGAATAAAGTAATTAAAAAACGAGAACACAACTCAGAAACATGAGCATTGTATTTGAAAAAATGGACCAAAAGTGATTTTTTAAGCAAACGAGATAATATCGGTATCCTTAGACCAAATTGACACTGATTTAAGGTTTTTAGGCAAAAAAGAATCAAAATCAAAGAAAACGAAGAACTTGTTTCAAAAGCTGGTCAAAATCTGAATCAAACTACGCCGGAATAGTTTAATTAACCAGAAGAGATCATAAGTTAAGTCGTATTGAAAAATGAGTGTCCTATGACTCTAGAAAATTTCTTGGAGAACGAGCCCCAAGCATATAGTATTTTCCAGGGGTACCGATGCCAAAAAATTAATTCTGACCAATGTAACCAGTCGGGACTGGACATAGCTCACTTATTTGCCCGTTAAATCATCTTCAAATACATACGTGACGATCTTTTTTCACAAACTTTTCCGCCAATTGACAAACGTTTCCACGAAATTAAGAAAAGCGAGTGTTGGCCCCCAGATAGTATCAATTATTGATTTTAACTCACTAAATCGATTATAACCCAAAGAAGACTGAAATAATTTGGTTACACCTAGTATAATTATAATACACTAGAACTAAGTGAGGGCAGCTTGGGCTTTTACAAGTTTTACTGGTCAGTGTAATTTTTTACAGATAAATCTGACTATGATTTGAAGTTTTTGGCGTCATAGCAATAAACAGAAAAAATACCGAGAACACCAAAGAAACCGTAGAACAAAGTTCAAAATCTACCAGACCAGTCCGATTTGAGGCATAGGCTTGATTTGGAAATTTTGGATGAATTGATGTTGTTGCTGAATTCCGGTCCTATCAACGTTCTGAACAAAAGTGGGTCGACACAGACTCTATTTGAGATTATGTGACCTAGTTCCTACAAGGGTACCCTCACTGTGTTCCTTTTTTCAACAATTTCCGCACGGCTGGATACGCTCGAATTTTGATTGTATCTAAAAGTTACAAAAGTTCTCCGATTTTGGCTACTTTGATGCTTTTTTGTTGAAACCTGTTTAAAAGGATTGCAAACAGATTAAAAACGCAGTAGTGAGTCGCCTTTTACACACGCAGTGCTAATTGACCGTTTTGGTAACTGAGGGTTGATTTAGAAGCAACCCGGTAAAGTGACTAAAATTAATCATGGAATCGTGGCATGCTACTATCGTGGCATGCGTTCTGACTTCGGAATCAACTTAACAAGTGCTATTCAAGTCTTATACAATTGATATTGTAATGAATCAGTACTGTTTTGTTTAAAGACCTGCGTTTATGTGTGCCCAGTACTGATTCGTACCTGGAGTTCGCTACGATTGTCCAAAACTATTGTCACGAGAGGATTTTATTCAGATAATTATCAATTAGTATGTCATTCATTTTTTTTTCTAACTCAAACGTTTGCCAGATATTGGAGGTTAGCGATTCTAATAGCCGACAGGGGTGACAATGTGACAACGCACCCCTAGTCGAGACCTGGAATTTATGAAAAGACCTAATAATTCCAAGTAGGAGGCGGAGGTAAATAATGAATTAAAAAGTAGTATAGTAATTAATCTTTTTTAGTATTACGAGGTTGCTGATTATTCAGCGCTATTCTTGCATGTCTTTAATACAACTTTTCAAATGATGAAAATTTGATTAAATGATGAAAACTTCGCAAGCAAATTGAAGAAACTATGCGAATTGCAAGTAGTTTTTACAACGCGAAAATTAAGATCGTGCCTCCCCACCTTGAAATCATCCTTTGATAGAGATCTGAAATCCCACGTGGTATATGAAATTAAATGTAATGGATGCGGATCCATCTATGTTGGGCAAACAAGCCGGCATGTTACCACAAGGATAACAGAACATCAAAAGAAGGATTCACAGGTGGGTCACTAGTTGAATGTCGTGGCGCCACGAATGACATTGAATGGAGAATTCTGGACGCCTGTCGGTCAGTAGAAAAACTAATGATAATCGAAGCTATATATATCAGCAAGCTGAAGCCGGCACTAAACACACGCGACGAATATAGGGGGAGGGAACTCACGCTAAAATATTAGTTCAAATCATATTTTTGACTAAATGAGAATGCATAGGGCAAAAAACATTTTGTGCATGACAAAACGAAATTTGCAAAACCTCCACAAGAGAGATACTTATGGTTAGGGCAAATTCGGAATAACCCTAAAAATACAAGAACATGGACAAAATCGAAAAATCCGGAATAGGAATGTTTTTAAGTAAATCGATAACAGATGTAAATATGTGTTGTAAATAGGCTAAATATTGTATATAAGGAAAAATTTTCGATTGAATTTTTTATAATGTTTCCTAGAATTGTTTTAATTGTCATCTCAGACAAATGTAAATATATATTCATTTTATCTTTTAACAATTTGTAAAACAGTTTTAACCTGACGATGAACGTAAAGTTCGAAAACGTTTGTTTTAAGTATTGGAAGTAATTTTAATTTGACAAATTGGTTTCTTTTACATTAAATGATGAAAGATTAGCGGTGAATTTAGTGGTGAATTTTTGTAAGAATTGCTATTTTTAGCGGTGAATTTTTTTTCACCACATTCATTGCATTTAGCGCAAATCATTGATTCAAATTCACCGCTAATCTTACATCTCTTAGCACTTTTTAGCGTTGACAAATTTTTGATTGACCAAATGTTTGTTGTAGCATGTCCTCAAATTCACAAGTTCAATACTCCATCAAACGTTTCTGTGTTTCAGTGACAATTTAATTTCTTTTTGTTTCCAAAAAAAAGAGCTTGCAAATTCCAGAACAACTGATATCGATCCAGCCAAATTCTAGATCACTTTTGTCCAGCCAAATTCCAGGACGTATGTTTAAGTTCAAGCCAAATTCAAGGATGGTTGTTTTAGTTCCAGCCAAAGTCCAGGACATCACATTAGGTCCAGAAAAATTCTTTTCATACCCAATATCTGCCGAGGACAGTCTTTTCATACCTTAAATCTGTCGAGGACTGTCTTTTAATGATTCCAGGTCTCGACTAGGGACACGGCGAGGATTGACGTGGCACTGATGTGACACTTGTTTAAAATTAGTAATCGTAGATATCAAATGCAAAATTAGTAATCGTAGATATCAAATGCTTCTCCTCAATATCACTGTTGTCCACATAAGGTTAAAACTAAACTGTTTGACTCGAATTTTCAAAAATGGAGACATTTTCGAGCAAACCTACTCGCCAAAATTAGGTTCTTTTTTAGTAGAATACTTTTAGAATTGTTTTTTTTTAGATTTCACAATTCTGGTATTTTTGATACAATGAAACAAAAAGTGTTCAGACATGAAACTTAAAATAGAGATCCTGGTTGTCAATTTCGTATGGTAGTATCATGATGTTGATATAAATATTGAGTATACGCAAACCAATAAACAAAAAATTTGTGTTCGATTTTTGTTAATCAGTTCATTAGCATATCCCACAAATTCTTTTGTTTGCGCAGAGTGAAATTGTCATCTTGCAGGTTAATTGTGATATTTAATTTCCCGGATTTAAGATAAAATATGAAACTCGTTACCTTAAGTATTTTACAGAAAAAGTGACATTTAACTAAAATTAGTATTACTAATACAGAAGGTTCATTAATGCTCAAAGGATGTCAGCTGTTTATGCTTTTCGGCCTAAATCTTGCATACCAAGATAACTTTTCATTAATATTTGTATTTCTGAAATTCACAACCATGGTAGCAAGTCAAGCTCTATAAATACATCATAATTCGCGCCATTGGCACACAAGTTGTGCTTAAAAACGGGAAATCCCTTACTATAAATAATATTGAAAGTGAATGTCAACCACTTCTGACTTCTTCAATAAAATCAACTTAAATAAATAGCTTTAATGGAAATAGGTTGGGGGAATGGAAATCAGGAAATGAATGGGTTTTGGAGGACGAAAGTGTAGGTGGTGGAGGAAAATATAAAGGAACTTGGTTCCTTTACACTCCCGGCAAGAAAAGGCAACATTTGAAATGAAAATGTAGACACAATAAAATAAAGCACAAAAAAGTTTCTTCTGATATTGAGTTTTTGGTTTGTGTGTGTGTGTGTGTGTTTCAAGGAACTTGTTTCGGTGACCCTCCGGCGCACCTGACAATTGTGGGAATACACGACTTAAGGTTACTGCTGGTCTCTGTACCATTCCTGTAGAAGTCTGGATGTCGAAGCTCCTGGCTATTCCGCCTGAACTTCTGTGTGCTTTCACAATCTTCCTGAGAGGCCAGATGCCTCTGGGTGTGAAGTCCTTGAGCTTCCAAACAATGTCACCCTCATCCAGCTCATCATTTGACCTTTGCCACTTCGTTCTCTTGTTGAGCTTGGGAATATATTCCTTCATCAACCTGTTCAAGTGGTGATCAAGTAGTGTCTGCGTCAACTTGAAATCCTTAGTGGAGAACCGCTGGTTGCTGTTCGCAAGAGGTTTCAAACACATTTGAGGTCTGCGAAGGCGGAAGTGATTCGAAGTAAGTGGTCCCTCATCTGAGATGCTGCAGCCCACATGAGTTAATGGTCTGGAGTTCAAAATTGCCTCGGCCTCTGCCACAAATGTCTGGAAAACTGAGAGTGTTAGTTTCAGACTGCCCAGCACTGTTAGTAGACTCCCCTTCGCAGTCTGTGTCAGCCTCTCCCAGACTCCTCCAAAGTTTGGTGCCAATGGAGGGTTGAAAGTCCACTGAATGTTCTGTTGAGCCAATTGCAGTCTGATGTACTCGTTGTCTGGCTTGTAGCTTCTCTGGAAATTAAACCTCATTGCTTGGTTGGCTCGAATGAAGTTTTTGCTTTTGTCACTCACAATCAGGTCAGGGTATCCACGTCGCGATACAAATCTGCGGATGGTCATGAGAAGACAATCGGTTGAGAGGTCATGGCATACTTCTAGGTGGACAGCTCTGTTGTACAGGCATGTGAACAAGCAGACGTAGTGCATCTGGGTGCCCTCTCTCTCTTGTCCTCAATCTAGATTGGTCCAAACATGTCCATTCTTGTGTTGACGAAGGGGTACTGCTTGTTTGCATCTGGAAATCTGAATTCAAGAAGATCGGCCATCTTCGGTCTCACAATGTCTGCCCTCCATCGTCTGCAAATGAAACAGTACTTCCCCAGACTTTGCAGCACTTTTCTCAATCCAATCATCATGAAAAATTTTTGCAGGTGAGCCTTCACATGTTCCACGCCCTGATGGACACAGTCATGGTGCGCCTTTTCAATCAACAGTCATGCAATTTTGCTCCTGCTATGGAGAACAAGAGGATGTTTCACACTGTAGGTTAGAGGTGCCTTGTTGAGTCTTCCTCCTGCCCTCAAGAGTCCGTCGTCATCTAGAAAAGGTGTGAAGGGCATCAGCTTGTCTCCTTTCTCAAGATTGTCTCCCTTCAACAGTGCAGAAATTGTTCCTGACAACAACTCGTTTGGGGACATTTTGATGAGGTAGTTCCTTGCCCTTTTCTCATCTGATGCAAGAATGTCATTGTTTGAGTTCTCAGGTGATTTGTTTTGTCTTCTAATTCGGACTTTTTCTTGAAGCGTGTTATTGCCTGGAACACCATTCTAGTAGAGTTGAGTAGTCGAATCCATGTTGAAAATTTTTCAACCTCAATGACTGGCGTCTGAAGTTGTGTCGCTTGTGTAGCGCATATGTGGGGATTACTGTTTTCGGCAAAAACCCAGGAGTCTTGAGGTGTGCTCAGAAAGTCCGGTGGTTGAAGCCACAGCTTTGGTATGTCTGATGGGTTGAGGCCTCGTGTGCCGTGGTCAGCGGGATTCATCTTTCTAGGGATGTGTCTCCAATTGTCCGGGTTGGAATTCTCGTGAATTTTGGTCCATCTGTTAGCAATATACATCTTCTGTTTCTGCTTTGATTGAATTCATCCAAGTGTTGCGGTGCTGTCTGTCCAAAAGTGTTTTGAACTTATGGTTGTTGTCATCTCGCTCTCACAGAATCCAGCTAGCTCTGCTCCAAGTGTTGCCGCTTCCAATTCCAGTTTTGGAATGCTCAGCTGCTTGATTGGCGCCACTTTTGTTTTACTGATCACATATCGTGATGTGGAAGATCCATCGGCTTTGGTTGTCCTCACATAAACTATGGCAGCAATTGCACTCATTGAGCCGTCAGTGAACGTGCGTAGTTGATAGGTTCCATTGATGCTGGGAATCAAACATCTAGAAATTTTGATTGAAGTCATGCTGTCGAAACCATCCATCTACTCCTGTAGTTCCTGTTGGTAGCATTCCGACACAGGTTGATCCCAATTTCTTCCCTTTTTAATGATTCTTTGCAGAATGCATCTAATTCTGATGGCAAATGGTGAAATCATTCCGCCTGGATCGAACAGAGAAGCTGCCATTGATAGCACATTTCTTTGAGTCATCTGTTGTCCTGTGTAGAGAAGCTTCGGTTTTGCAAACATCAACTTGTCATTTTTGGGGTCCCACGCCTGACCAAGGATTCTTTGAGCTTTCATCTCCGCCTTGTCGTCTTCCAGAAGGTTATCTAATGCGGCTCGTCTGTTGCTCAGGAACTTTGTCAGATTGAATCCTCCTGTATGCAAAACAGTTTTGATCTCATCTGCACTTCTGCGGGCCTCCTCCTCAGAAGGTTAAGTCTGCATGAAATCATCCATGTAGAACTGCTGCATGATTGATGTGCAGGCCTCTGGATCTTCTTGTTTGTGGTCATTTGCACACTTTTGCAGAACAAAAATCGCACAAAAAGGTGATCATGAGGCTCCGAAATTGAGTCGATTGCATTTGAAGACCTTTTCATTGCCATTCTGTGTCTACAAAAAACGGAGATAGTCCTAGTTTTGTGGTTGGATGCCAATCTGCATGAACATTGCCTCGATGTCAGCTGTGATTGCCACTGAGTACTGTCTGAAGCGGAGAAGAAGGCCATGCAGGTTGCAGAGTAGATCAGGCCCTGTCAGCAGTGCATCATTGAGTGAGGTACCTTTATATTTGGAAGCAGCATTTGTGACTCTGCGGATTTTGTCTGGTTTCTGTTTGTTGATCACTGGGTGATGGGGAAGGTACCAGACAGAGTGTCTGCAATTGGCGTCGGCAGTTGTGATGTAGTTTTCATCCAAATCTTTTTTGATGGTTTCATCGTAGCGTTCTCTAATGCATCTGCTCCAATCAGAATTTTGATCCGGTTGTCTCTGATTGCTGGAAATCTTTTGTTCTGGAGGTGAGAATGGTCTCTGCAGATCTCATTCAACTTTCAATTTGAACTCTTGGCACTCGAAACTCCACCATTGCTGTTGCGTACGCAGGGATTCTGATCACGGGACAACTGCTGCACAAATCTCCTATGCCGATCTTGACATCTGCTGTTTTAACTGAGTGTTCACCGTGAAGTGAAGCTAGTGGTAGAGTTATGTCTTTCGGTTGCTGACATTGAAGTGTATCAGCAACTTTCTGTGTCATTTGAGTGTTGTCACTGCCACTGTCTAACAAGGCGTAGGTTTAAATGCAAAGAACTCTGTTGAAAAGTGTTACTGGTATCGTCTGCTGTCTGCTGACGTTGTTCTGCGCGTTCATAGGCTGAGGGTGAAAACCGCTTTTGTTCCAGTTGCCCCTCTGTGGAGTGCTGCTATTAGATCCACTTTGCCTGTTCTGGTTTTCATTCTGTTGGTTGTAGTTTGAACTCGTCTGCTGCCTTTGGTTTTCATTATTAAAGTTACGTCCATAGCTTGACTGGTTTTGGTTTGTTTGGTTTCTGAAGACATTGTTTTGTGAGTTTTGATTCCCGTTCCAGATTGGTTGTGCATTTTGTTGCTGTTGCCTTGCATCTGTCCTATGGAGCATTGAGTGATGGAAGCCATTGCGTCTGTCCACAAGGCACCTTGTTTTCGATTGGCAGAGAATTTTTTCGTGAGCTCTTAGACAGTTAGGGCAGAGATTGAACCTCCTCACACAACCCTGTCGGTCATACACTGACTTTTCCAAGTATTCGGGACAACGACCAGGGTTGTGGTTTTGTGAGCAGAGCTGACATGAAACATCTGAGGGCCCCCTTCTAGAAAACGTGTTCACTCTGGTTCTCTGGTTCTGTTGTGGGGAGATATGTTTGCACGCCTCTGCGTATGAGTCAATCCATTCAGCAAAGTGGGTAAGAATAGGTTGCAGCAAGCCGTGGCTTCTTGTGTGTTGATTCCATCTGATTATCATTTTAGGGTTCAATTTGTCTCTGGCCATTCTCAAGACAGCTGAAGACTTCAGATCAGCTTCAAAGTTGTGGAGTCGGAAGGTTTGTAAAAGTCTCCTCAAGAAAGATGAGAAGCTCACAAAAGCGTTTGGTTCGTCTAATCTGGGTTTTGGCCACTTCTCCAATTGATCCATGTATGCAGCGACAATATGCTGTAGTTTGCCAAACTTTCTGGTCAATTCACCGATGGCTTTGTGGTAGTAATCCCCATTGTAGGAGTATCCACTTATGGACTCTCTTGCTTTGTGAGTTACTGAGTTTTGGAGGTATGTCGTTTTTTGGACGTCTGAGAGGCCAATGTTGTTGTGAATGGTTGGTTTGAAGAAACTGAACCACTGATGCCATCTCAGAGGATCACCAGTGAAATTGTCAATTGAAATCTTAGACAAACTCGATGTGTTCTGTATCATCAGTGCTTGGTGTTGCATCCAGTCTGGTGGGAAACTCGGAAAGCCATTGTATAAGTTGTTGTTATAGCCGTTGTTATTGTGTCCATCAGGTCAGCTGAAATTGTTCACTGGTAGTTGATTGATTGGTTAACGGTGTGTACCTATGGCTCATGGTCGGAGCAGCCTGGTTATTGTTGTGAAAAGAACATTTTTGTTGCAAATGCCCTGCTCTGCTGTCCTCACCCTCATGTCGGCTCTGCCCTTGAACATTGTTCTCTTCTCTCATTCGTTTATCTGTTCTCAGTGCCCCTGTGAGAAATTCCCGGTTTCTTCCTCTCTCTTCAATGTTCAGAACGGGTTGAGAATTATCGGGGTCTTCCGAGTCGGACGAGTCAGCGTTGTTACTTTCCTGATTGTTGCGGCTTGCAAAATGATGTTTCATTGCTCTATTGCGTAAAGGGTACTGTTTTCTCAATAGATTAGGGGAAGGCGCTGCTGATGTATTAAAAGCCGATTCAGTGTCACTTGCATCTGTTCTGTGTGCTTTTGCTCTCTGTTTGCATTTCAGCATGGTTGTGTTTCTTTCAGCAGATTCATTAGCAAGTGTTGTCAACTCTTCACTTGACAGCTGTAGCTTCATGAGTTCATTGCAACTTCTGTCTAACTGCTCTTTTTGAGACCTCAAGATTTCCAAAGTTTCACGTAGTATGCTTAGAACTTCGTTACTATTGCTTTGTTCTTCGAAGAGGTCTTTTACTGCGTTCCACTCTATCACTTTCAACTGAAGATGTTGCTTTAGGCTGTTCTTTGCTGCTGATGATGCTTTGGACTTGTTTGGAATATTGACTGCTTTAGAAGTTTTTTCTTATTTTACAAAGTTTATACTGCACTGTTACTGCACTATGTTTCCTTGTAACAGCCCTATTCTTTCTTTTGTTTTGTTAAAACCTATACTTTAAATGAGGCTGTTGCTTACTGTGCTTAGCTAATAATTTTCGCTTAATGTTTGTTTGCTATGTTTTGGCTTGTCGCAATCACTAATCAGTGAAATTTGATGAAGCTTCATTAATAAGTTGTATAGAGTTAAACCTTTTCACTAATCAGTGAAAATCTTACAAACGTAGACAATTATAATTTTTTGTCCGGTTGCCTATTTGTTTTTCGAGCGCGACAGAAAGAATCCTAACCTGTGGTGGCTAACTTTCGACTAATGTGTGTGTCTACTGACACTGGTGGGGGGACAACTTCAGGTGGGGGACAACAAAAACGGGAAATCCCTTACTATAAATAATATTGAAAGTGAATGTCAGCCACTTCTGACTTCTTCAATAAAATCAACCTAAATAAATAGCTTCAATGGAAATAGGTTGGGTTGGGGGAATGGAAACCGAGAAATGAATGGGTTTTGGAGGACGAAAGTGTAGGTGGGGGGAGGAAAATATAAAGGAACTTGGTTCCTTTACATCAGCGCTTCTCCGGAGCTGTTTTCTGGTTCAAACATAAAAATATTTTACTAGACCAGACTGTGCGAAACGAGGCGTAATCTTTCAATCTTTATCTTAAAAGGAGAATTTTCAATAGTAGTAGTTGGAAAAAGTGCTATTCCGCCACTTCCTAATCGGAAGATGACTAAATACCACCTTTTGCCCACTACTCTATATATCTACTACTTGCTTATACCCCTAATTTATTCACTACTATATATTAGCTTGTTTTATCCACTACTACAAATTACCTTTATATTCACTCAAAATCTATCAATTCTTGATTCACTTAGTGCAAACCACTAGTTTCGAGTTAAGCTGGTAACTAACTGTTGTCAGACAGATAGTTCGGGTTCTATCAGTGAAACTGCTTCGCAGATCCCTACTGACTCCAGTGGACGTATCCCAGATACTAGTATAAAACTAGTGAGACCGTGTAACAATCACGTAAAACCAACTTGCGAAAGTTGATGTAACCACTTCGTGGATAACCTGAAAAAAAAACCAGCTTAACTCTATAATTTTTAAATTTTTTCTAATATTTTGCGAATCACTCTTTAAGAGCGATTCACTCTTATTCGGGCTGATCCCCCAGTAGAAAGATTGCTCTCTTTCGCTCTTGAAGAGTGATTCCCTCTCTTCTGATATTTGTTTTATTTTTTTATACTTTTATTTCAAATTATCTCTACTCTTCAATAAATTTATATTTTCTTTTACTTTTTCTATATTTAAACCATTATTAATAGGAAATGATACAAAATTATAATATTTACACGAACAACTTTCCTCAGTTTGGCTAATAACTAAAGGACTTACAGTCTTGCTTTGTCAACTAGTATTAATTGTTTTCTGACTCAAATCAGTGTAAGGACATTTGGTCTTGGTTCCCCAACTGCTTGGCTTTGCACGAATTTCGTCCGTTCGCAGATTTCTACTAAATCCTCTAGTTATTTATACATCTGGATGTTGTTTCTTTACATGAGCCCGTATTCCATAATATCTCACAACAGAAGTACAATATGGACAATTAACTTTAGCTGAAGTACAACGTCTACATGTATACCTATTCTCATCAAAATCAGTTAGTGGTTTTACATAATTACATTTATTACAACTTCTAATAAAGACTTCTGGTTTAAGATTAGGGTTAGGGTTAGGCTTAAGGTTAAGGTTAGGGTTATGGTTAAGGTTAGGGTTAGGGTTAGGGTTAAGGTTAGGGTTGGGTTAAGGGCTAACCCTAACCCTAACCTTAACCCTAACCTTAAACTTAAGCCTAACCCTAACCCTAATCTTAACCCAGAAGTCTTTATTAGAAGTTGTAATAAATGTAATTATGTAAAACCAGTAACTGATTTTGATGAGAGTAAGGATACTTGTAGAAGTTGTACTTCAGCTAAAGTTAATTGTCCATATTGTACTTCTGTTGTGAGATATTATGAAATACGGGCTCATGTAAAGAAACAACATCCAGATGTAGAATTAACTAGAGGATTTAGTATTTAGTAGAAATCTGCGAATGGACGACGTCCGTGGCAAGCCAAGCAGTTGGGGAACCAAGACCGAAGATCCTTACACTGATTTGAGTCAGAAAACAATTAATACTAGTTGACAAAGCAAGACTGTGAGTCCTTCAGTTAATAGCCAAATTGAGGAAAGTTGTTCGTGTAAATATTATAATTTTGTATCATTTCTTATTAATAATGGGTTAAATATAGAAAAAGTAAAAGAAAATATAAACTTATTGAAGAGTGGTGATAATTTGAAAAAAAAGTTTAAATAAATAAAATAAATATCAGAAAAGAGGGAATCACTCTTCAAGAGCGAAAAAGAGCGATCTTTCTACTGGGGGATCAACCCGAATAAGAGTGAATCGCTCTTAAAGAGTGATTCGCAAAATATTATAAAAAGTTTAAAAATTATAGAGTTAAGCTGGTTTCTTTATTCAGGTTATCCACGAAGTGGTTACATCAACTTTCGCAAGTTAGTTTTACGTGCTTTTTACACGGTCTCACTAGTTTTATACTAGTATCTGGCATACGTCCACTGGAGTCAGTAGGGATCTGCGAAGCAGTTTCACCGATAGAACCCGAACTATCTGTCTGACAACAGTTAGTTACCAGCTTAACTCGAAACTAGTGGTTTGCACTGAGTGAGACAAGAAATGATAGATTTTGAGTGAATATAAAGGTAACTTGTAGTAGTGGATAAAACAAGATAATATATAGTAGTGAATAAATTAGGGGTATAAGCAAGTAGTAGATATATAGAGTAGTGGGCAAAAGGTGGTATTTAGTCATCTTCCGATTAGGAAGTGGCGGAATAGCACTTTTTCCTACTACTACTACTATCGAGAATTCTCCTTTTAAAATAACGATTGAAAGATTACGCATCGTTTGGCACAGTCTGGTCTAGTAAAATATTTTTATGATTGAACCAGAAAACAGCTCCGGAGAAGCGCTGATGTAAAGGAACCAAGTTCCTTTATATTTTCCTCCCCCCACCTACACTTTCGTCCTCCAAAACCCATTCATTTCCTGATTTCCATTCCCCCAACCCAACCTATTTCCATTGAAGCTATTTGTTTAAGTTGATTTTATTGAAGAAGTCAGAAGTGGTTGACATTCACTTTCAATATTATTTATAGTAAGGGGTTTCCCGTTTTTAAGCACAACTTGTGTGCCAATGGCGCGAGTTATGATGTATTTATAAAACTTGACTTGCTACCATGGTTGTGAATTTCAGAAATACAAATATTAATGAAAAGTTGTCTTGGTATGCAAGACTTAGGCCGATGAGTATAAACATTTCTGGCGTATCCTAGGGTCAAAAAAGTACGTCTCAAAATTTGCTCGACTCAGACTGGGGAATTTTTGAATTTATAGGGGGAACTTAGGCATTTGACACATAGCACATTTAAACTCTGGTTTGATAACTTCACAAGTTTTAATCAAAAACATCACAATCACAAAAAATCCAACATATTTTTAGTCTGGCTCAAGAAGTGAATACAGATTTGAGAGTTCTCCTGAGAAGGATGCTTGCGTGGGATGCCTAGTCACGACAGATGGGCTAGCCTTACTTGCAGAATTGAAAATTTTCATTTCGAAAGCTGGATTTTAATGGGCGTCTAGTTATCGTTGGATCAATATAGTATCTTTCGGCATTAGTTCTGAAAGGAGTAGGTCCTCCTCTAGGTGAAATTTAAAAGCATCACTAACACACACATTGATTTAGGATTAGTTACAAGGCCTGGTATGCCCTTGCTACATTAAGGTTTATAGGAACGTGAAGTTGTCCCCCCACCAGTGTCAGTAGAAACACACATTAGTCGAAAGTTAGCCACCACAGGTTAGGGTTCTTTCTGTCGCGCTCGAAAAACAAATAGGCAACCGGACAAAAAATTATAATTGTCTACGTTTGTAAGATTTTCACTGATTAGTGAAAAGGTTTAACTCTATACAACTTATTAATGAAGCTTCATCAAATTTCACTGATTAGTGATTGCGACAAGCCAAAACATAGCAAACAAACATTAAGCGAAAATTATTAGCTAAGCACAGTAAGCAACAGCCTCATTTAAAGTATAGGTTTTAACAAAACAAAAGAAAGAATAGGGCTGTTATAAGGAAACATAGTGCAGTAACAGTGCAGTATAAACTTTGTAAAATAAGAAAAAACTTCTAAAACAGTCAATATTCCAAACAAGTCCAAAGCATCATCAGCAGCAAAGAACAGCCTAAAGCAACATCTTCAGTTGAAAGTGATAGAGTGGAACGCAGTAAAAGACCTCTTCGAAGAACAAAGCAATAGTAACGAAGTTCTAAGCATACTACGTGAAACTTTGGAACTCTTGAGGTCTCAAAAAGAGCAGTTAGACAGAAGTTGCAATGAACTCATGAAGCTACAGCTGTCAAGTGAAGAGTTGATAACATTTGCTAATGAATCTGCCGAAAGAAACATAACCATGCTGAAATGCAAACAGAGAGCAAAAGCTGTCTTGAGAATGGCCAGAGACAAATTGAACCCTATAATGATAATCAGATGGAATCAACACACAAGAAGCCACGGCTTGCTGCAACCTATTCTTACCCACTTTGCTGAATGGATTGACTCATACGCAGAGGCGTGCGAAGATATCTCCCCACAACGGAACCAGAGAACCAGAGTGAACACAATTTCTAGAAGGTGGCCTTCAGATGTTTTATGTCAGCTCTGCTCACAAAACCACAACCCTGGTCGTTGTCCCGAATACTTGGAAAAGTCAGTGTATCTCCGACAGGGTTGTGTGAGGAGGTTCAATCTCTGCCCTAATTGTCTAAGAGCTCAGGAAAAAATTCTCTGCCAATCGAAAACAAGGTGCCTTGTGGACAGACGCGATGGCTTCCATCACTCAACGCTCCATATGACAGATGCAAGTCAACAGCAACAAAATGCACAACCAAATTGGAACGGGAATCAAAACTCACAAAACAATGTCTTCAGAAACCAAACAAACCAAAACCAGTCAAGCTATGGACGTAACTATAATAATGAAAACCAAAAGCAGCAGACGAGTTCAAACTACAACCAACAGAATGGAAACCAGAACAGGAAAAGTGGATCTAATAGCAGCACTTCACAGAGGGGCAACTGGAACAAAAGCGGTTTGCGCAGAAGAACGTCAGCAGACAGCAGAGTAACAATCAACGCACTGTAGCCCAACAGCAGGCAACCACTCCGCAACAAAACTAAACTTGCAGCAATCAACAGGAAACTTCATGAACCAGACCGCAGATACAATTGCAGGCGATACCAGTAACACTTTTCAACAGAGATCTTTGCATTTAAACCTACGCCTTGTTAGACAGTGGCAGTGACAACACTCAAACGACACAGAAAGTTGCTGATACACTTCAATGTCAGCAACCGAAAGACATAACTCTACCACTAGCTTCACTTCACGGTGAACACTCAGTTAAAACAGCAGATGTCATGATCGGCATAGGAGATTTGTGCAGCAGTTGTCCCCTGATCAGAATCCCTGTGTACGCAACAGCAATGGTGGAGTTTCGAATGCCAAAAGTTCAAATTGAAATGTCGAATGAGATCTGCAGAGACCATTCTCACCTCCAGAACATAAGATTTCCAGCAATCAGAGACAACCGGATCAAAATTCTGATTGGAGCAGATGCATTAACAGCAACGGTTCCCAGACAGTTCACAACAGGACCCACTGGCACCTCATACGGAGTCAACACTCTGCTTGGCTGGAGACTGACAGGGCCCATTCCTCAGAGGTACACACAGATGAGGGTCGGACAGTCAAACAGCACAAGCAAAACACTTTTCAATCATATCAGGAGACGACAAGACGATCCAGATGAAGATCTTCTCCAACACTTCTGGACAATTGAAGGAGTGAACTTCAATCAGTGCTCTTCAAAGGGACAGTCTTCAGATGACAAAGAAGCTCTGTTCATCCTCAATGATACCATAAAACACATTGGCGACAGATATCAGATTGGACCTCCATGGAAAAAAGACATCAAACTTCCTAACAACTACTTCATGGCCAAAGTTCAGTGGAATGCTCTGCAGCAGAGACTGGAGCGGGACACAAATTTGAGAGAACGCTACGATGAAATGATCAAAAAAGATTTGGATGAAAAATACATCACAACTGCCGACGCCAGCTGCAGACACTCTGTCTGGTGCCTTCCCCATCACCCAGTGATCAACAAACAGAAACCAGACAAAGTCCGCAGAGTCTTAAAGGCTGCTTCCAAATATAAGGGTACCTCACTAAATGATGCACTGCTGACAGGGCCGGATCTACTCTGCAACCTGCATGGCCTTCTTCTCCGCTTCAGACAGTACTCAGTGGCAATCACAGCTGACATCGAGGCATTGTTTATGCAGATTGGCATCCAATCACAAGACCAGGACTATATCCGTTTTCTGTAGACACAAAATGGCAATGAAATTGTCTTCAAATGCAATCGACTCATTTTTGGAGCCACATGCTCACCTTCTTGTGCAATTTTTGTTCTGCAGAAGTGTGCAAATGACTACAAACAAGAACATCCAGCCTACCCATCAATCATGCAGCAGTTCTACATGGATGATTTCATGCAGACTTAACCTTCTGAGGAGGAGGCCCGCAGAAGTGCAGATGAGATCAAAACTGTTTTGCATACAGGAGGATTCAATCTGACAAAGTTCCTGAGCAACAGACCAGCCGCATTAGATAACCTACTGGAGAAAGACAAGGCGGAGATGAAAGCCCAAAGAATCCTTGGTCAGGCGTGGGACCCCAAAACTGACAAGTTGATGTTTGCAGAACCGAAGCTTCTCTACACAGGACAACAGATGACTCAAAGAAAGGTGCTATCATTGGCAGCTTCTCTGTTCGATCCAGGCGGAATAATTTCACCATTTGCCATCAGAATTAGATGCATTCTGCAAAGAATCATTAAAAAGGGAAAAAATGGGGATCAACCTGTGCCAAAATGCTACCAACAGGAACTACAGGAGTGGATGGATGGTTTCGACAGCATGACTTCAATCGAAATTCCAAGATGCTTGATTCCCAGCATCAATGGAACCCATCAACTACGCACGTTCACTGACGCCTCAATGAGTGCAATTGCTGCCATAGTTTATGTGAGGACAACCAAAGCCGATGGATCTTCCACATCACGATATGTGATCAGTAAAACAAAAGTGGCGCCAATCAAGCAGCTGAGCATTCCAAAACTGGAATTGGAAGCGGCAACACTTGGAGCAGAGCTAGCTGGATTCTGTGAGAGCGAGATGACAACAACCATAAGTTCAAAGCACTTTTGGACAGACAGCACCGCAACACTTGGATGAATTCAATCAAAGCAGAAACAGAAGATTTATATTGCTAACAGATGGACCAAAATTCACGAGAATTCCAACCCGGACAATTGGAGACACATCCCTAGAAAGATGAATCCCGCTGACCACGGCACACGACGCCTCAACCCATCAGACATACCAAAGCCGTGGCTTCAACCACCGGACTTTCTGAGCACACCTCAAGACTCCTGGGTTTTTGCCGAAAACAGTGATCCCCACATATGCGCTACACAAGCGACACAACTTCAGACGCCAGTCATTGAGGTTGAAAAATTTTCAACATGGAGTCGACTACTCAACTCTACTAGAATGTTGTTCCAGGCAATAAGACGCTTCAAGAAAAAGTCCGAACTAGAAGACAAAACAAATCACCTGAGACCTCAAACAATGACATTCTTGCATCAGATGAGAAAAGGGCAAGGAACTACCTCATCAAAATGTCCCCAAACGAGTTGTTCTCAGGAACAATTTCTGCACTGTTGAAGGGAGACAATCTTGAGAAAGGAGACAAGCTGATGCCCTTCACACCCTTTCTAGATGACGACGGACTCTTGAGGGCAGGAGGAAGACTCAACAAGGCACCTCTTACCTACAGTGTGAAACATCCTCTTGTTCTCCATAGCAGGAGCAAAATGGCAAGACTGTTGATTGAAAAGGCGCACCATGACTGTGTCCATCAGGGCGTTGAACATGTGAAGGCTCACCTGCAACAAATTTTCCTGATGATTGGATTGAGAAAAGTGCTGCAAAGTCTGGGGAAATACTGTTTTATTTGCAGACGATGGAGGGCAGACAATGTGAGACCGAAGATGGCCGATCCTCTTGAATTCAGATTTCCAGATGCAAACAAGCAGTACCCCTTCGTCAACACAAGAATGGACATGTTTGGACCAGTCTAGATTGAGGACAAGAGAGAGGGCACCCAGATGCACTACGTCTGCTTGTTCACATGCCTGGTCACCAGAGCTGTCCACCTAGAAGTATGCCATGACCTCTCAACCGATTGTCTTCTCATGACCATCCTCAGATTTGTATCATGACGTGGATACCCTGACCTGATTGTGAGTGACAATGGCAAAAACTTCATTGGAGCCAACCAAGCAATGAGTGTTAAGTTCCAGAGAAGCTGCAAGCCAGACAACGATTACATCAGACTGCAATTGGCTCAACAGAACATTCAGTGGACTTTCAACCCTCCATTGGCACCAAACTTCGGAGGAGTCTGGGAGAGGCTGACACAGACCGCGAAAAGGAGTCTACTAACAGTGCTGGGCAGTCGGAAACTAACACTCTCAGTTTTCCAGACATTTGTGGCAGAGGCCAAGGCAATTTTGAACTGCAGACCTTTAACTCATGTGGGCTGCAGCATCTCAGATGAGGGACCACTTACTCCGAATCACTTCCGCCTTCGCAGACCTCACATGTGTTTGAAACCTCTTGCGAACAGCAACCAGCGGTTCTCCACTAAGGATTTCAAGTTGACGCAGACACTACTTGATCACTACTGGAACAGGTTGATGAAGGAATATATTCCCGAGCTCAACAAGAGAACGAAGTGGCAAAGGTCAAATGATGAGCTGGATGAGGGTGACATTGTGTGGGTGCTCAAGGACTTCACACCCAGAGGCATCTGGCCTCTCAGGAAGATTGTGAGAGCACACAGAAGTTCAGACGGAATAGCCGAAGCTTCGAAATCCAGAGGTCTACGGGAATGGTACAGAGATCAGCAGTAACTTTAACTTGTGCATTCCCACAATTGTCAGGTGCGCCGGAGGGTCACTTAAACAAGATCATTGAAACACACACACACACACACACACACACACACACAAACAAACAAAAACTCAATATCAGAAAGAAACTTTTTTGTGCTTTATTTTATTGTGTCTACATTTTCATTTCAAATGTTGCCTTTTCTTGCCGGGAGTGTAAAGGAACCAAGTTCCTTTATATTTTCCTCCACCACCTACACTTTCGTCCTCCAAAACCCATTCATTTCCTGATTTCCATTCCCCCAACCTATTTCCATTAAAGCTATTTATTTAAGTTGATTTTATTGAAGAAGTCAGAAGTGGTTGACATTCACTTTCAATATTATTTATAGTAAGGGATTTCCCGTTTTTAAGCACAACTTGTGTGCCAATGGCGCGAATTATGATGTATTTATAGAGCTTGACTTGCTACCATGGTTGTGAATTTCAGAAATACAAATATTAATGAAAAGTTATCTTGGTATGCAAGATTTAGGCCGAAAAGCATAAACAGCTGACATCCTTTGAGCATTAATGAAACTTCTGTATTAGTAATACTAATTTTAGTTAAATGTCACTTTTTCTTTAAAATACATAAGGTAACGAATTTCATATTTTATCTTAAATCCGGGATTTAAATATCACAATTAACCTGCAAGATGACAATTTCACTCTGCGCAAACCAAAGAATTTGTTTATCTAGACTACTCAGATCCATGTGCTCATTGTCGACATTGCCATCGCTAAAACTTATCACGAAGCTACCCGTATCCATGTAGTGTAACATTAGATCTTTAAGCGAGGGATTTAAAACATTATAAAAGAATTTTTACATCTGAAGCTTATTGAGCTCTAGTACTGTAGATCCTAAATAAATTGGCTTATCATATTGTATTTCCTTTTTATAGAATTCTATTAGAGTATAGTTTTCATATCTAATTACATCTTTACATGTTGGTTTTCTAACAGCTTTAAGTATTTCATAATCATCGGTTAGAATCTTAGCTTCTAGATACTTTAATGGATTCTCACAACTTTTACCAAACAATCAAATATTCATTAACTTAAATATATCTTTTTCAGGTTCAGTTTTAGCTTCAGCTCTCATTTTAGTATTAAGATCATTGTAGTCTCTAATTATACAAACTTGTTTAAATTTAATTATTCTATGGACTTTAGTAACCTTTATACCCATCTTAACAACAAACTTTAACATCCGACAGTTTATTGGGTATCCATATTTATTATTATGGTCTAATATTAGTTTCTTGCTTTTTGATAGAGTTGAGGGTCTTTGTTTGTATCCCAGATCAATATTCTCTACTTCTCTTCCATGGGGTAGTAGTTGAAAGTTGCTAGTTCTCTCTTTACATTCATTAGTATATTCTAAATCACAGATAAGCCAATAGCCTTAATCACTATCATCTGAAGTATTTAACACTTCATCCAGAGTTGTATTGGAGTACTCAAAATCTTTATATGGCAGCGTTTGCATTAGTGCATAACCGTATAAGTTATTGGCATCGATGTACCAGATAGACTTTCCGTCATGCTCTGCCATCTGCGAAGCAGGTTCCCTGATGGATCTTTGACTCTGACTCTGACTCTGACTTCTAATATACCTATCACCCATAACACCACATATGCCAACTCTCATTTAACTAATGAAGTCTTTTAGTATTTGCTCATCTTGTATTGTGTCTAATTCAACTTTGCTTAGTTTAAGGAAACAATCCAAGCTGTAGCTTGGTAGACTAATATAATGTAGAGGATTGAGATTATATGTATTCATGTTTAACTTAACAAATAGACTGAAGCAATGTCCTAATATGAATATATCATTTTCCATATATTCTAATGTTAATTCTTTACCTGTTTTATTACTATTAGAAATATTAAAATCATCTACTTCATCTTGAGTTGGTAACTTAGTTGTTAGTGATGATCTAAAGTCTTGAATTGATAGATTACCTAGTTTATTATTATGGCTATTCCCATCCTTAAAG
The DNA here is from genome assembly GCF_964194025.1 of Convolutriloba macropyga. Lineage (NCBI taxonomy): Eukaryota > Metazoa > Xenacoelomorpha > Acoela > Convolutidae > Convolutriloba > Convolutriloba macropyga. The sequence goes on along the minus strand of NC_134471.1, from coordinate 13,721,823 downwards.
TATTCATAAGGATAAAATGTTTTATTTTTTATGTTGTAAACATTTCCTATTTTATCAAGAGACATTGTCAAGACAATGTAACTATCTATAAACTATAATACGCCTACTCTAAACATTCTAGCTTTGCCATTAGTACAAGGCAAGATATAAATTCTTCTCCTGCTATTCTTCTGTTTAAATATTTCATTAAATAATAGATTGAAGTCATAGCCTTTTCCATTATGAAATATTACTGGAATGAAGTTTCGATGTTTATAGTTTAAATTACAAATATTACATGCTGGGCCTCTATATCTACCTGTTTGCTGACAGTGATCTCTAACTTTATTAACACAGTTTTTATTACAAATGTGACATAGATCATTAGCATCATGATACAATTTATCTTCTTCTGTTAATAGCATTGCTTTGTTTATCTTAATACTATGTTTTTTTTTCTATTTCTAATAAATCTTTAACATAATCTTTGATGCAGTCTGGACCAAAGTATGATCTGTTATGTACTTCATCTTTGCTAAGCACTTCATTTTTGCTATGCCATCTTATATGTATCGCTAGCAATCTTTTCATCTGTTTCCTTCATGTAGCATTCAATATCACTAAATATAACATTATTCACTTCTTGTTGTTTATGTTGATTCTTGAATTTAATTTGTTTCAACTTAGGACAAACAATCTTTGGTTTGATTTGGACACAGCATTCATGACTTTCATATTTATTTTGAGAACTAAACCAATAGGTACAATTATGACAAAACCAGAACTTGGCATGTTTGGTGTTAGGTCTTTCTAGTAATATTTCTACATTTTTAATTAGGGCACAGTCAGTGTTCGTCCCTGACTAGGGTCCTAACATTTTGTCTATTTTGTTCTTCTTTGGCTATGTTACTTTCTTGAGCAGGCCTGTAAAACCAAATATTGATAATATATTTTTTTTGGATTTTTGTTATATAATCATATGCAGTTTCATTATATTCCCAGTCATCGACTAGATTATTAATATACTTATTTTCTCTAGTTGCATGTTCAGTTACAGGACGCAATGCAGCTGTAATACATAATCGCAGACAGTTAAATTTATTACTTCTAATATTTAAAATCGCTTTTGTTTTATCTCTTAGAACTGGTGGCAGTTCAGTATAAGATTCTATTGATGGTTTAGTCCTTTCTATATTTATTTGCATGTCTGTTATTCCAATAAACTCATAATTGTGGACGTAACCCTCATACTTTTCTCTAACATGATCAAGCCATTGGTTTGGATTCAGTCAATGATCTTTATCCATATATTCATTGGTTCTAAAGTTTATATTAGTAGTCTTTTCTTCTTCTTAGTCTCTCTTCTTATATAAGCAATTGGCAGTAACTTTATATTTATATGATTTAAATGGTTTAACCTCATCTAATATGTAATCTACTGATTCATTAATATCTTTGATAAAATTACCATTAGATTTAGTAATATATAACTGCCTTTGATTAAAACTTGATTTAATGTTATAATTATCGTTTAAGACAACGTTTTCTCTCCGGTGTTAATTCATGTGAGTTTGTGGACCTATCTGATTTTTAAACTTGTCGCCACAAACCCAGCATGGTTCAGTTTTAGTTTCAGTTTCCAATTCAGTTTTAATAATATCCTTAGTTTTAATAATATCCTTAGTTTTGGTCTTAGTTTTAATAATATAATCATCTGCATCTGAATTATACACCTTCTCCAAGATTTCTTCTTCTTCAGACTCAAACATTTTCTCCAATAGTTCATTATGTTTGACATCGTATGATTGATACCTGTATAAAGTCTTCTTTGATTCAAAAGATAAATTACAGGCATCACAGAAGTTTATGACACTAGTATTAGTTGATTGAGACATGATGTATTTATTTAGCGAAAATGTTAGAAAAAATAAATTTTCGAAAGTGAAAAATGAAGTGTTATAAGTGTAAAAATAAGTCATGGAAAGAATGTTGTAATAATTAGAAAAAATTAGAATATTCTTGTTGTGTATGTAAAAATATGAACACAACAAGAATATTCTAATTCTTTACAATTATTACAACATTCTTTCCATGACTTATTTTTACACTTATCTCACTTCATTTTTCACTTTCGAAAAATTATTTTTTCCAACATTTTCCCTAAATAAATACATCATGTCTCAATCAACTAATACTAGTGTCATAAACTTCTGCGATGTCTGAAATTTATCCTTTGAATCAAAGAAGAATTTATACAGGTATCAATGATACGATCTCAAACCTAAGGAACTATTGGAGAAAATGTTTGAGTCTGAAGAAGAAGAAATCTTGGAGAAGGTGTATAACTCAGATGAAAATGATTATATTTTTAAAACCAAGACCAAAACTAAGGATAACTTTAAAACTAAGGATATTATTAAAACTGAAATTGAAATTGAAACGAAAACTGAACCATGCTGGGTTTGTGGCGACAAGTTTAAAAATCAGATAGGTCTACAAACTCACATGAATAAACACTCGAGAGAAAACGTTGTCTTAAACGATAATTATAACATTAAATCAAGTTTTAATCAAAGGCAGTTATATATTACTAAACCTAATGGTAGTTTTATCAAAGATATTAATGAACCAGTAGATTACATATTAGACGAGTTTGAACCATTTAAATCATATAAATATAAAGTTACTGCCAATTGCTTCTATAGGAAGAGAGACTAAGAAGAAGAAAAGACTACTATTATAAACTTTGGAACCGATGATATATGGATAAAGATCATCGACTGAATTCAAATCAATGGCTTGATCATGTTAGAGAAACGTATGAGGGTTACGGCCACGATTATGAGTTTATTGGAATAACAGACATGCAAATAAAGATAGAAAGGACTAAACCATCATTAGGATCTTATACTGAACTGCCAACAGGTCTAAGAGATAAACCAAAAGCGATTTTAAATATTAGAAGTAATAAATTTAACTGTCTACGATTATGTATTACAGCTGGATTGCGTCCTGTAACTGAACAAGCAACTAGAAAAAATAAGTATATTAATAATCTAGTCGATGACTGGGAATATAATGAAACTGCATATGATTATATAACAAAAATCAAAAATAAATATAATACCAACATTTGGTTTTACAGGCCTGCTCAAGATAGTAACATAGCCAAAGTAGAACGCTTAGAGAAATGTTCTAACTTTGTAAAAGATAGACAAAATGTTAGAATCCTAGTCAGGGAAGAACACTGTGCCCTAATTAAAAATGTAGAATTATTACTAGAAAGACCTAACATCAAACATGCCAAGTTCTGGTTTTGTTATAATTGTACCTATTGGTTTAGTTCTCAACATAAATATGAAAGTCATGAATGCTGTGTCCAAATCAAACGAAAGATTGTTTGTCCTAAGTTGAAACAAATTAATTTCAAGAATCAACATAAACAACAAGAAGTGAATAATGTTATATTTAAGGATATTGAATGCTACATGACAAAAAAAAGATGAAAAGATTGCTAGCAATACATATAAGATATCTGAACATGTACTTATTGCTATTGGCTACAGTTGGCATAGCAAAGATGAAGTGCTTAGCAAAGATGAAGTACTTAACAGATCATACTTTGGTCCAGACTGCATCAAAGATTATGTTAGAGATTTATTAGAAATAGAAACAAAACATAGTATTAAGATAAACAAAGCAATGCTATTCACAGAAGAAGATAAATTGTATCATGATGCTAATGATATATGTCACTTTTGTAATAAAAACAGTTTTAATAAAGTTAGAGAACACTGTCAGCAAACAGGTAGATATAGAGGCCCAGAATGTAATATTCGTAATTTAAACTATAAACATCAAAACTTCATTCCAGTAATATTTCATAATGGAAAAGGCTATGACTTCAATCTATTATTTAATGAGATATTTAAACAAAATAATAGCAGGAGAAGAATTGATATCTTGCCTAGTACTAATGGCAAAGCTAGAATGTTTAGAGTACGCATATTATAGTTTATAGATAGTTACATTGTCTTGACAATGTCTCTTGATAAAACAGCACAGGTTTACAACATAAAAAAAACATTATATCCTTATGAATACTTTAAGGATGAGAAAAGCTATAATAATAAACTAGGTAATCTATCAATTCAAGACATTAGATAATCACCAACAACGAAGTTACCAACTCAAGATGAAGTAGATGATTTCAATATTTCTAATAGTAATAAAACAGGTAAAGAATTAACATTAGAATATATGGAAAAAGATATAATCATATTAGGACATTGCTTCAATCTATTTGTTAAGTTAAACATGAATACATATAAACTCAATCCTCTACATTATATTAGTCTACCAAGCTACAGCTTGGATTGTTTCCTTAAACTAAGTAAAGTTGAATTAGACACAATACAAGATGAGCAAATACTAAAAGACTTCATTAGTTAAATGAGAGGCGGCATATGTGGTGTTATGGGTGATAGGTATATTAGAAGTCAGAATAAGAGTCAGAGTCAAAGATCCATCAGGGAACCTGCTTCGCAGATGGCAGAGCATGACGGAAAGTCTATCTGGTACATCGATGCCAATAACTTTTACGGTTATGCACTAATGCAAACGCTACCATATAAAGATTTTGAGTACTCCAATACAACTCTGGATGAAGTGTTACATACTTCAAATTATAGTGATTATGGCTATTGGCTTATCTGTGATTTAGAATATACTAATGAATGTAAAGAGAGAACTAGAAACTTTCAACTACTACCCCATGGAAGAGAAGTAGAGAATATTGATCTGGGATACAAACAAAGACCCTCAACTTCATCAAAAAGCAAGAAAATAATATTAGACCATAATAATAAATATGGATACCCAATACACTTTCGGATATTAAAGTTTGTTGTTAAAATGGGTATAAAGGTTACTAAAGTCCATAGAATAATTAAATTTAAACAAGTTTATATAATTAGAGATTACATTGAGATTAATACTAAAATGAGAGCTGAAGCTAAAACTGAACCTGAGAAAGATATATTTAAGTTAATAAATAATTCATTGTTTGGTAAAATTGGTGAGAATCCATTAAAGTATCTAGAAGCTAAGATTCTAACCGATGATTATGAAATACTTAAAGCTGTTAGTAAACCAACATGTAAAGATGTAATTAGATATGAAAACTATACTCTAATAGAATTCTATAAAAACGAAATACAATATGATAAGCCAATTTATTTAGGATCTACAGTACTAGAGCTCAGTAAGCTTTATATGTATAAATTCTTTTACATTGTATTAAATCCCTCGCTTAAAAATCTAATGTTACATGGATACGGATGGCTTCGTGGTAAGTTTTAGCGAGGGCAATGTCGACAATGAGCACATGGATCTGAGTAATCTAGATAAACCAATAAAAAGTAATAATAAGGTACCGGGCAAATTCAAACACGAATTAGGTAGTAAGGCTATAGAAGAATTCGTGGTATTGAAACCCAAAACATAGTATAAAGAACTATGGGGCAAAAGAGAAAGGAATAAAGAAAGAAAGTAATGGGAAGCACAACGAATATTATAGAGCTCTAAAAGATAATAAGGAAAGGATAGTAGAGGAAAGCACGATTCAAAAAGTAGGAAGTTGTATGATCACAATTAAGATAAGTAAAAGAAGTTTAAGTAATTTTGATGATAAAAGACTTTATGTAAATAATATAAAAATTATCCCCTAGATGAAAACATGTATCTTTTCAAAAGAGATCTACTAAATAAAATCTGCGAACGGACTTCATCTGTGGCAAGCCAAGCAGGTTTCCTGATTAATAATACAACTTTAGAGCTAATAGTAAAATTAGGGCTAGATGTAAGTAAAGAATCATTGGAAGCCTTAATCTGGGAACCAGCTCCGCTGATAAATAATATTAAAGATTTTGATCCTTTAACTAAAACTTTATATGCGAACAGTGAACACAATCTAGTATTAATTGAACAAACATTAAGGGCAATAGATTGGCAAAATTAAGAGTTAGATAAAAAACTAAGATGATCTAGCAAGCTGGCTCCCAGTTTAATGAAATTTTAATGAAGTCCAATGGCAAAACTGTAGAGGGAGCTGGAGATAAACCAGGACTTTTAGTAGATAAAGACACAGCTCAAATTATTAATTTAATCTGAACAGTTTGATCAGTTCAATCTAAACTCAATTAAAGTTAAAGTTCGGAAATTTAGATATCGCTAAATTTGAAATGAATGGTGTTAAAATAATTTATCAAGAAAATGCATTTATTGTTAAGGATAATATATATGAATTTTCAGATGTGTTTATAAACTTTCTTACTAACCCAAATCGAAAATATGGTGAAATCGAGGAAGATGAAAACAAAATTAAATGGTTTTTATTTAATATTGGATATGATTTAGGAAAAGGGGATAAGAAAAATGCTGGATATAGAGCAATAAAACGTATAATAGGGGTGAAAGATGATATATATGGTAGTGGATTAATTAGCACTCCCGATCAGGGAAACTGCTTGGCTTCCCACGAACAATGTTCATTGGATAACCATAGACGGAGTCTGATCGCAGATCCAAATAGTTTAATAGAAAGATTAGAATTATTAATACTAGAAACAAAAGCTGGTCATGATGGATTATATGATGAAATGCTAGATGTATCTAAGCAACTGTTATCTATGAATAATATTAATCAAGAGCAACTAGATAATTTTGTTCTTAACTATGGTAAATAACTAATGATTGAAAAACAACAACAACAACAGCAACTATTAGCAAAAGAAGTATTCAGTCCTCAAATAACAAATTTAGAAGCGAAAGAATAATACCATTATATAAAGATGAAACATGGTCAGCTGATTTAATTGATAAGTTATCTCTAAGTAAATACAATAATAATTATAAGTTTATATTAACTGTTATAGATATATTCACAAAATAAGCATGGGCTATTCCATAAAAGAAAAAATCATGTTTATCTATAAATAATATTTTTAAAACAGTATTAGGTGAAAGCAGAAAACCAGAAAAGTTATGGGTAGATAGAGGTAGTGAGTTTTACAATAAAACATTTAAATCTTTACTTAAAGAATATGAAAGAAAACTACATTCTACTTATAGCGACTCAAAGGCTGTATTTATAGAGAGATTTAATAGAACAATATTACACACAATAAATAAACCAATGTTAATCATTGGCGATGGTAATTGGGTAAATATACTAAATGATGCAGTCATAACATATAACAAAAACATTCATTCAACAATTAATACCACACCAGTTGATGCTTCTAATAATCCCGATAAGTTTAAATACTATATCAGTGAAACTGCGTCGCAGATTAAATCTACCAAAGCAACACCAAAATTTAAAGTTGGTGATTATGTTAGAAATGCAGATAAACGTAATATCTTCTCTAAAGGTTACACTTCTAATTGGAAGAGAGAATTGTTTAAAGTTAATGAATATCTAAAAACTCAACCACCAACATATAAAATAGAAGATATTAATGGAAAGATAATAGAAGGTAAATACTACGAACAGGAACTATTAAAATCCGAGTTTGACTTTGAATCTAATAATAAAGTTATAGAGTCATTAAATATAGACCTACGGTCCTAACCAGGCAAGCCGGATTTATTTCTTAATATAAATAATGACAGGAAATAGATTTAACCATGCAAAACATCATATGGGGAATGGAAACAACTTAACACTAAGTAGGGCTCATGGGTTATTCCTAGAAGATAATGATAATATTGATACGAAGGATACCTATAAAATTACGAATGTAAATCCTCCTACAGATGAAAAAGATGTTGTTAATGAAGAGTATTGTGACAATAACTTGTTATCCTCTTCTAATAAAAAAGACATTTTAAGTAGAAACGTAACTGAACTAAGAAAGATTGACTTTGATAAAGTTACAACTAAAACATTACAACTAAATGAAACACAAGTTAATGAAGAATTAATTAAAGAATTTATTAAATCGGCAAATGATGTCACAAATACTGTTAAATTTTGTAATAAAATTGCTGCTGATACTATCTGTAAGATACTCAACTAAAACAAGAATTTGATAATAACAAGTTTAATCAGAATATCACTAACATACAACTAGATGATATGTTTACTACGGGTCTAAAAGAATTTAAAGAAATTAATAAAATAGACTAATTCTGCCGTTGATGAAGCACTTATAAAGAATAAAAGGACAATAGGACAATATACAATTGCTATATTTTTTACGAAGTACGTTAGTTGATAATAAAGAGCAAGCAAGACTTGAGGAGCATTATGGTTTTAAACAAGTAGCCAAGTAGATATAACGAAAGAGATAGAAAGTTTTTTTACTAATGAAAATAAGTAAAGCTATGACGGAGTCCATGAGTCAACCAACAGCACCGAGGCGCGAGTGAGAGATTACTATATCCCAACTTGTAAACCGTTAATGAACAATACATAAATGAAAAGATTTCTGCCAATAATAAATTTAACAACAATATTAATATTATAAAAGATATTAGAAATTATTATGAAACTGAAATTAATAAATATAATAAGAAGTTAAGTAGATATAAAAATTATATTAACATAGCTGAGATAACAGAAATAGTTTTATCATCTATAGCAACAACTGCAACAACAACATCAGTTGCATTAACAGGTATAGGATTACTTTATTCTATACCAACAGCTGTTGCTACGGCAACTGTTTGTGAATAATTATCAAAAACAATTATCACTAAAATTGAAAAAAAATTATAAAGTATTCACAAATGTATGTTTTAAGTAAACAGTTTACTGACAAGTTTAATAGACTATATACTAAATCAATGAAAGATAATAAAACAGATAATGATGAGTATAAGGAATTAGTTAAGGTATGTGAGGATTATAAGAGGAACAAGAAAAACAAACTGATTATTTTTTCAAACTAAAGTTAATAGTGTTTAGTAATAATAGTATGTTTAGTAATATTAATCATAAACATAACATAAATATAATCATAATCGTAATCATAATCATAAAAATAATATAATCATAATCAAATACATAATATAATCATAATCATAATCAAATAATTATTCTTCTTAGTACCTAAGTATAACCCTCTTTTTTTTGTACTACCTTTATACCTTCACCAGTAGTTGCAAATTTAACTAAATCAGGTGTGGCTGATAAAGCAGCTCTAGGGTTTCTAGATGCAGCTGCAGCTCCTATTTTACTTGCTATTTCTAATGCACTGACTGGATTATTAGCAACTTTCTTTCAGAAGTTAACTGTAGCTCTGCCAACACTTTTAAAGAAATCGTTCATTCCCTCTGCTTCTATTGTTGCATCAGATACTGGCATTGATTTATTCCTTCCACATTTAGTGCAGGATCCTCTTAACATTTTAGTACTTTTTGAAGTAATAGCTCCACTTATAATAATAGTACCACTATAATGTCTGCCTCCAACACAATAAGAATTAGTTTTGAACTTGTTTAAAAGAATCATTTCTATAAATAAAAAATAATGGAAGTTAAAAAGTATAATCCCTTTATTGTTATTAAACCTAAGCCTAAGCCTAAGGTTAGGCTTAAGACTAAGAATAAGCTTGAAGCTGGAGGCTTAGCTCTTTAGAATAAAAAAAAACTAGATATTATTTTTGCTAAAGGTTTTGTTAAGACAAATAAGAAATAGTTATAATGACTAGGGCTAATTATAATTATGATATTATAGACCTTCGGTTATTAGTTTCTACAAGGCTATATCAAACATATTATTACCATCACTATTAACACCAATAACCTTTCTAGTTAGTACTAATGCATGACATATAACATCTGCAACTGCAGCACTAAAATTAAAATTAAGTTGTATTGGTTGTGGTCCTATATGATCACTTTGATATCTAGTATCGAATACATATATTCTATAACTAATTTTGATTGTTCTATGATTTATATACGGTTTTATATTATGTGGTAACCCATTATAATCTTTATTAAAGCTATCAATCTCTTTGAAAGCCTCATTATAAATATTAGTACCATAATTAATATTCATTCTATCCTCGGGATAAAATTCACTACCAATCTTACAATAACATTCAGTGACATTCATTATATGAAATTGTTCATGAGTTTGTTCATTAACATTATTATTTTCAAAACCAACTATTATATATTATGGTATTTCCATACCACTTTACATACCTAGATTAAACAAGAAGTTAGTAGCATTGGGTACATTCTTATAAAATGTCTTTCTTTCATAATAGCTAAAATCTACATTATTCTTTTTAACTAAACTCTTTTGCACAATAATTCTATTGTCATTACTAGGATCAATACTAGGAACACACCACGATATATCTCTGATATCAATATTACCATCATTACCAACTGCATCAGCACCAGAATTAACTCTAAATAGAGCTCTATCATTATTATTTCTTTTTAATATTAGTTTAAATCCTAAACCACATGTAATGTTTTCTAAATCATTTACGATTCCAAATAGATCACTCATCTTAATCATCATATACATATGAACTCGTTCTGCAATAAAATGGTCACCTTTAAGTCGACTATCTCTATTACCTTGATTTCTAACAAAACCACTCTCATAATCATTATCAGTACTAATTAATATATTATACATCAATAGATTAGGATGGCAATGATCTATATATTCAATAGTCCTACCACCACTAGTTTCAAGCTTAAGTGAACTAAATAATGCCATCATACCATAATTAACTAATCTGATATTAGCATTATCAGCAAATACACCACCAGCATCATCTGATAATACAAACTCTATCTCTAGATATGAATCAAGCAAATTTAAATGATTCTGTTCTCCATTGAGTATGATATTAATATTAAGACTCATTGTTGCTAGACTATTTGGTTTGTACTTTATAATCTTACTTTTGTTTATATCATTATTATAGCCATAAGTTGTGTCCAAATTAAATTCCAATTTTGTAAGTCAAAAAATGTCCGATAACTTAATTCTATATGAACTACAAAAGATACATGAAACGCTATCTAAAACTAAAGAAGAACATACACTTAACTTTAAAATGTGAAAGCCAACAAAAAATTTAACTTTAGCAAACCTATACTTAAATCCTCAAAATTAGGTTTAATTAGATTATCTGTTTATAATTCGCTGTTTAATGTAAATAGAAGGAACAATCATTACTTATATGATACACAAGATGAAACATGGTCAGATACCCATATTTTAGCTGTTATACCAGGTGCATATGAATTAATCGAAATAGCAGAATTTTTAAAAGAAAAAACTAATGGTAATGCTATAAAAGAACCTGATAAGAATACAATGAAGAGTTTAATAGAAATAAAAGAAGGTGCAATTAATTTGACATAGAAAATTCAATAGCCCCATTACTAGGATTTAGAAAAATAGTTTATAAAAAAGATAAATATACATATCAGAAATATGTCGATATTATCGGTTTTATTACTATTAACATTCAATGTAATGTGACATCTGGTGTTAAAGATAATGGGAATAACACAGACATACTATATATTTTACTCTAACTGAACCACCAGGTTACTTGATAAATATTATACCAACTAATATCTTGTATCAAAATGTAACTAGAGATAGAATAGAATATATAGAGTTTCATATTAAAGATGAGCATGGAAGACCTATAGATTTTAATGGCGATGTATTAAGTTTTACTTTACATTTGATATAAATATAAATATAAATATAAATATAAATATAAATATAAATATAAATATTAATATAAATATAACTATAATTATAACTAAAGATATAGATTGATCAATTCGAAATAATATTTCTCCCATAAAATAAGTTTAGTACTAAATGTGATAGTTGTAAAAAAAACCATGGAGTCAATGTTGTGATTGGTGTTTGGGTAAACCATTCCACTGTTTTATATGTAACAAAAGTGTAAGAAAAACAAGAACACATGCAATATCATTATTATTATAAAGCGGAGGACATGCTCTGCCATCTGCCAATTTGAAAACGAGTGAAGCTCGTGTTTAACCAAACAACTTCGTTTAGCAGTTTCACTGATCCTAATTATACATTTAAATCATGTACAAAATATAATAGAAACCCCCCACTATAGTTATAATTAATTATAATTAGATTTAAATAGTTACATATATAACATTAGCATAATAATTAATTGCAATCTGTTTTTAAATAGTAGCTTAGTTATTCTCTTTTAATTTATACTACAAAACTCTCCGATCCCAATTAATTCTGAGTTTATCATTAAAATTTTTATTTTTAGTTATATCAATGATAATATAATTATAAGGCTCTTTCCATACCTTATTACATATATTAGCAAAATCATTATAACTAAGTTTAATATTAATAAAGATATCTTGATATATCGATGCTAGGACTTTACCTCTCTGTTCAAATAAAAAAAAATTAGGTTACCGTTCTCTCTAAAACTCTGCCCATCCAGAGAGAACAGGTTTTGATTAAGATAGATCATATTGCAATTATTATGTCTACCTCTACAAAAGTATTCATTAATAACTGGTTCTTTGGCTCTAACATCATCGAATATCATTAGTTTCTTGAAGCCTTGGTTAGTTTATCAGGAGACGATAAATCTTTTATATCTTTAATAAAAATTTAATAAAAATTTATCTTTCTATAATTGCTTTTGGGTTTATTCTTTCTAATCCATTGTATTGATCACCACTAGATCCAATGATGTATAGTTTATCAAAATATATACTAGCTAATTTAAGTTTTTTTAATAAAAATGTCTTACCACATTCACCAAGACCAGATATTATACATCTAAAGTTATCTGGGAATTCAGCTTCAGTAATTATATCACTATCATTTAGCCATGGTTGTAGATTTTCATTTTTGTTTACATAGATATTGTTACTAAGACATTCTTTGTTGTTAGGTTTACCCCATTGATGTTTTTCATCAAATAGATATATAAAATTATCATTAAAATTATCATTATCATTAACATTATCATTATCATTAACATTATCATTATCATTAACATTATCATTAACATTATCGTTATCATTAACATTTTCTTTATCATTAACATTATCATTATCATTAGCATTATCATTAACTTTATCTTTAACAAAATCATTATCTTTATCATTATCATTATCATTATCATTAACATTATCATTATCTTTATCATTACCATTATAATTATCCTTAACATTTTCATTAACATTATCATTATCAATAAATTTATTAGCAAAACTACTTCGTAGATCATCAACATTATCATTATCATTAAATCTTTACTACAACCTAAACAAAAACACTCATTATATATCCCCTGATTTTTACGTTGATTAACTAGAATATTTAAATCACTTTTATTTCTAAATTCTCTATCAATAAGACAGATCATGTATAAACAATAAGCCCCACAAAAATGTTCATAATATTGTTGTTTTCTTTCATTATCCTTACAATTATCATTATCATTAACAATATCATTATCATTAACTTTATCATTATCATTAACATTATCATTAACATTATCATTGTCATTTACATTATCTTTATCATTAACATTATCATTATCATTAGCATTATCATTAGCATTAACATTATCATTATCTTTATCATTAACTTTATCTTTAATAAAATCATTATCTTTATCATTATCATTATCATTATCATTAACATTATCATTATCTTTATCATTACCATTATAATTATCCTTAACATTTTCATTAACATTATCATTATCAATAAATTTATTAGCAAAACTACTTCGTAGATCATCAACATTATCATTATCATTAAATCTTTACTACAACCTAAACAAAAACACTCATTATATATCCCCTGATTTTTACGTTGATTAACTAGAATATTTAAATCACTTTTATTTCTAAATTCTCTATCAATAAGACAGATCATGTATAAACAATAAGCCCCACAAAAATGTTCATAATATTGTTGTTTTCTTTCATTATCCTTACAATTATCATTATCATTAACAATATCATTATCATTAACTTTATCATTATCATTAACATTATCATTAACATTATCATTGTCATTTACATTATCTTTATCATTAACATTATCATTATCATTAGCATTATCATTAGCATTAACATTATCATTATCTTTATCATTAACTTTATCTTTAATAAAATCATTATCTTTATCATTATCATTATCATTATCATTAACATTATCATTATCTTTATCATTACCATTATAATTATCCTTAACATTTTCATTAACATTATCATTATCAATAAATTTATTAGCAAAACTACTTCGTAGATCATCAACATTATCATTATCATTAAATCTTTACTACAACCTAAACAAAAACACTCATTATATATCCCCTGATTTTTACATTGATTAACTAGAATATTTAAATCACTTTTATTTCTAAATCCTCTATCATTAAGACAGATCATGTATAAACAATAAGCCCCACAAAAAGGTTCATAATATTGTTGTTTTCTTTCATTAGAGCCTAGATTTAGAAATAAAAGTGCTTTAAATATTCTACTTAATCAATGTAAATATCAGGGGATGTATAATGAGTGTTTTTGTTTAGGTTGTAGTAAAGATAATGATAATGATAATGTTAATGATCTACGAAGTAGCTTTGCTAATAAAATTATTGATAATGATAATGTTAATGAAAATGTTAAGGATGATTATAATGTTAATGATAAAGATAATGATAATGTTAATGATAATGATAATGATAATGATAAAGATAATGATTTTGTTAACTAGAATATTTAAATCACTTTTATTTCTAAATCCTATATTAATTAGTTACATATATAACATTAGCATAATAATTAATTGCAATCTGTTTTTAAATAGTAGCTTAGTTATTCTCATTTAATTTATACTACAAAACTCTCCGATCCCAATTAATTTTTAGTTTATCATTAATATTTTTATTTTTAGTTATATCAATGATAATATAATTATAAGGCTCTTTCCATACCTTATTACATATATTAGCAAAATCATTATAACTAAGTTCAATATTATTAAAGATATCTTGATATATTGATGCTAGGACTTTACCTCTCTGTTCAAATAAAAAAAATTAGATTACAGTTCTCTCTAAAACTCTGCCCATCCAGAGAGAACAGGTTTTGATTAAGATAGATCATAGTGCAATTATTATGTCTACCTCTACAAAAGTTTTCATTAATAACTGTTTCTTTGGCTCTAACATCATCGAATATCATTAGTTTCTTGAAGTCTTTGGTTAGTTTATCAGGAGATGATAAATCTTTTATATCTTTAATAAAAATTTAATAAAAATTTATCTTTCTATAATTGCTTTTGGGTTTATTCTTTCTAATCCATTGTATTGATCACCACTAGATCCAATGATGTATAGTTTATCAAAATATATACTAGCTAATTTAAGTTTTTTTAATAAAAATGTCTTACCACATTCACCAGGACCAGATATTATACATCTAAAGTTATCTGGGAATTCAGCTTCAGTAATTATATCACTATCATTTAGCCATGGTTGTAGATTTTCATTTTTGTTTACATAGATATTGTTACTAAGACATTCTTTGTTGTTAGGTTTACCCCATTGATGTTTTTCATCAAATAGATATATAAAATTATCATTAAAATTATCATTATCATTAACATTATCATTATCATTAACATTATCATTATCATTAACATTATCATTAACATTATCGTTATCATTAACATTTTCTTTATCATTAACATTATCATTATCATTAGCATTATCATTAACTTTATCTTTAACAAAATCATTATCTTTATCATTATCATTATCATTATCATTAACATTATCATTATCTTTATCATTAACATTATAATTATCCTTAACATTTTCATTAACATTATCATTATAAATAATTTTATTAGCAAAGCTACTTCGTGGATCATCAACATTATCATTATCATTAAATCTTTACTACAACCTAAACAAAAACACTCATTATATATCCCCTGATTTTTACATTGATTAACAAGAATATTTAAATCACTTTTATTTCTAAATTCTCTATCAATAAGACAGATCATGTATAAACAATAAGCCCCACAAAAATGTTCATAATATTGTTGTTTTCTTTCATTATCCTTAAAATTATCATTATCATTAACAATATCATTATCATTAACTTTATCATTATCATTAACATTATCATTAACATTATCATTATCATTAACATTATCTTTATCATTAACATTATCATTATCATTAGCATTATCATTATCATTAACACTATCATTATCTTTATCATAATCATTATAATTATCCTTAACATTTTCATTAACTTTATCATTATCAATAATTTTATTAGCAAAGCTACTTCGTAGATCATTAACATTATCATTATCATTAAATCTTTTCTACAACCTAAACAAAAACACTCATTATATATCCCCTGATATTTACATTGATTAACTAGAATATTTAAATCACTTTTATTTCTAAATCCTCTATCATTAAGACAGATCATGTATAAACAATAAGCCCCACAAAAAGGTTCATAATGTTGTTGTTTTCTTTCATTAGAGCCTAGATTTAGAAATAAAAGTGCTTTAAATATTCTACTTAATCAATGTAAATATCAGGGGATGTATAATGAGTGTTTTTTTTAGGTTGTAGTAAAGATAATGATAATGATAATGTTAATGATCTACGAAGTAGTTTTGCTAATAAAGTTTTTGATAATGATAATGTTAAAGAAAATGTTAATGATAATTATAATGATAATGATAAAGATAATGATACTGTTAAAGATAATGTTAATGATAAAGATAATGATAGTGTTAAAGATAAAGTTAATGATAAAGATAATGACAATGTTAATGTTAATGATATTGATAATGATAATGGTAATGATAATGTTAATGATAATGATAATGTTAATGATAATGATAATGTTAATGATAATGTTAATGTTAATGATAATGATAATTTTAATGATAATTTTTTATACTTTTTTGATGAAAATTATCAATGGGGTAAATCTAACACCAAAGAAGGTCATAGTAACAATATCTATGTAAACAGAAATGAAAATCTACAATCATGGCTAAATGATGATGATATAATTACTGAAGCTGAATTCCCAGATAAATTTAGATGTATAATATCTGGTCCTGGTGAATGTGGTAAGACATTTTTATCAAAAAAAACTAATTCTAGCTAGTATTTATTTTGATAAACTATACATCATTGGATCTAGTGGTGATCAATACAATGGATTAGAAAGAAAAAACCCAAAAGCAATTAAAAAGATAATTTGTTATTAAATTTTTATTAAAGATATAAAAGATTTACCATCTCCTGATAAACTATCCAAAGACTTAAAGAAACTAATGATATTCGATGATGTTAGAGCCAAAGAACCAGTTATTAACTAATACTTTTGTAGAGGTAGACATAATAATTGCAATATGATCTATCTTAATCAAAACCTGTTCTCTCTGGATGGGCAGAGTTTTAGAGGGAACTGTAATCTATTTTTTTTATTTGAACAGAGAAGTAAAGTCCTAGCATCGATACATCAAGATATCTTTATTAAAATTGAACTTAGTTATAATGATTTTGCTAATATATGTAATAAGGTATGGAAATAGCCTTATAATTGTATTGTCATTGATATAACTAAAGATAAAAATATTAATGGTAAACTAAGAATTAATTGGGATCGGATAGTTTTGTAGTATAAATTAAATGAGAATAACTAAGCTACTATTTAAAAACAGATTGCAATTGAATATTATGCTAATGTTATATATGTAACTAATTATATCTAATTATAATTAATTATAACTATAGTGGTGGGTTTCTATTATAATTTGTACATGATTTACATGTGTAATTAGGATCAGTGAAACTGCTAAACGAAGTTGTTTGGTTAACCAAGAGCTTCACTCGTTTTCAAATTGACAGATGGCAGAGCATGTCCTCCGCTTTATCATAATAATGATATTGCATGTGTTCTTGTTTTTCTTACACTTTTATTACATATAAAACAGTGGAATGGTTTACCCAAACACCAATCACAACATTGACTCCATGGTTTATTTTTACAACTATCACATTTAGTACTAATCATATTTTATGGGAGAAATATTAATTCAAATTGATCAATCTATATCTATAGTTATATTCATAGTTATATTTATATTTATATTTATGTTTATATCAAATGTAAAGTAAAACTTAATACATCGCCATTAAAATCTATTGGTCTTCCATGCTCATCTTTAATATGAAACTCTATATATTCTATTCTATCTTTAGTTACATTTTGATTCAAGATAATAGTTGGTATAATGTTTATCAAGTACATCGCCACTTAATACATCCCCATTAAAATCTATAGGTCTTCCATGTTCATCTTTAATATGAAACTCTATATATTCTATTCTATCTTTAGTTACATTTTGATACAAGATATTAGTTGGTATAATATTTATCAAGTAACCTGGTGGTTCTGTTAGAGTAAAATATATAGCATGTCTGTGTTATTCCCATTATCTTTAACACCAGATATGAGATTACAATGAATGTTAATAGTACTAAAACCCATAATATCAACAATTTTCTGAGATGTATAGTTACCTTTTTTATAAACTATTTTTCTAAATCCTAGTAATGGGGCTATTGAATTTTCTATGTCAAAGTTAATTGCACCTTGTTTTATTTCCATTAAATTTTTCATTGTATTCTTATCAGGTTCTATTATAACATTACCATTAATTTCTTCTTTTATTAATTCTGCTATTTTGATTGATTCATATGCACCTGGTATAACAGCTAAAATATGGGTATCTGACCATGTTTCACCTTTTGTATCATATAAGAACTGATTGTTCCCTCTATCCACATTAAACACCGAATTATAACAGATAATCTAATTAAACCTAATTTTGACCAGTTAAGTATAGGTTCGCTAAAGTTAAATTTTTTTGTTGGCTTTCACATTCTAAAGTTAAGTGTATGTTCTTCTTTAGTTTTGGTTAGCGCTTCATGTATCTTTTGTAGTTCATTTAGAATTAAGTTATCGGACAGTTTTTGACTTACAAAAATGGAATTTAATTTGGACACAACTTATGGCTATAAAAATGATATACACAAAAGTAAGATTATAAAGCACTAACCAAATAGTCTAGAAACAATAAATACTAATGTTAATATCATACTCAATATAGAAGAGAATCATTTAAATTTGCGTGATTCATATCTAGAGATAGAGTTTGTTGTATCAGATGATGCTGGTGGTGTATTTGCTGATAATGCTAATATCAGATTAGTTAATTATGGTAAAATGGCATTATTTAGTTCACTTAAGCTTGAAACTAGTGGTGGTAGGACTATTGAATATATAGATCATTGCCATCCTAATCTATTGATGTATAAGTTATTAACTAGTACTGATGATGAATATGAGAGTGGTTTTGTTAGAAATCAAATCAAGGTAATAGAGATAGTTGACTTAAAGGTGACCATTTTGCTGCAGAACGAGGTCATTTGTATAGGATGATTAAGATGAGTGATATATATTTGGTTTCGTAAATGATTTAGAAAAGATTACATGTGGTTTAGGATTTAAAATAATAATAAAAAGAAATAATAATGATAGAGCTCTATTTAGAGTTAATGCTGGTGCTGATGCAGTTGGTAATGGTGGTAATATTGATATCAGAGATATATCGTGGTGTGTGCCTAGTATTGATCCTAGTAATGACAATAGAATTATTGTGCAAAAGGGTTTAGTTAAAAAGAATAATGTAGACTTTAGCTATTATGAAAGAAAGACATTTTATAAGAATGTACCCAATGCTACTAACTTGTTGTTTAATCTAGTTATGTAAAGTGTTATGGAAAGACCACAATATATAATAGTTGGTTTTGAAAATAATAATGTTAATGAACAAATTCATGATGCAAGTACATTTCATATAATGAATGTTACTGAATGTTATTGTAAGATTGGTAGTGAATTTTATCCCGAGGATAGAATGAATATTAATTATGGTACTAATATTTATAATGAGGCTTTTAAAGAGATTGATAGCTTTAATAAAGATTATAATGGGTTACCACATAATATAAAACCGTATATAAATCATAGAACATTCAAAATTAGTTATAGAATATATGTATTCGACACTAGATATCAAAGTGATCATATAGGACCACAACCAATACAAGTTAATTTTAATTTTAGTGCTGCAGTTGCAGATGTTATATGTCATGCATTAGTATTAACTAGAAAGGTTATTAGTGTTAATAGTGATAGTAATAATATGGTTGATATAGTCTCGTAGAGACTAATGACCGAAGGTCTATAGTATCATAATTATAATTATAAATTTAGCCTTAGTCATTATAACTATTTCTTACTTGTCTTAACAAAACCTTTAGCATAAATAATATCTAGTTTCTTTTTATTCTCTAGAGCTAAGCCTCCAGCTCCAAGCTTAATCTTAGCCTTAAGCCTAACCTTAGGCTTAGGCTTAGGCTTAATAACAATAAAGGGATTATACTTTTTAACTTCCATTATTTTTTATTTATAGAAATGAGTCTTTTAAACAAGTTCAAAACTAATTCTTATTGTGTTGGAGGTAGACATTATAGTGGTACTATCAATATAAGTGGAGCTTTTACTTCAAAAAGTACTAAAATGTTAAGAGGATCCTGCACTAAATGTGGAAGGAATAAATCAATGCCAGTATCTGATGCAACAATAGAAGCAGAGGAAATGAGCGATTTCTGTAAAAGTGTTGGCAGAGCTACAGTTATTTTCTGAAAAAAGTTGCTAATAATCCACTCAGTGCATTAGAAATAGCAAGTAAAATAGGAGCTGCAGCTGCATCTAGAAACCCTAGAGCTGCTTTATCAGCCACACCTGATTTAGTTAAATTTGCAACTACTGGTGAAGGTATAAAAGTAGTACAAAAAAGAAGAGGGTTATACTTAGGTACTAAGAAGAATAATTATTTGATTATGATTATGATTATATTATGTTTATGATTATGATTATATTATTTTTATGATTATGATTACGATTATGATTATATTTATATTATGTTTATGATTAATATTACTAAACATACTATTATTACTAAACACTATTAACTTTAGTTTGAAAAAATACCCAGTTTGTTTTTCTTGTTCCTCTTATAATCCTCACATACCTTAACTAATTCCTTATACTCATCATTATCTGTTTTATTATCTTTCATTGATTTAGTATATAGTCTATTAAACTTGTCAGTAAACTGTTTACTTAAAACATACATTTGTGAAAACTTTATAATTTTTTTTATTTTAGTATTTATTGTTTTTGATAATTAACCACAAACAGTTGCCGTAGCAAAAGCTGTTGGTATAGAATAAAGTAATCCTATACCTGTTAATGCAACTGATGTTGTTGTTGCACTTGTTGCTATAGATGATAAAACTATTTCTGTTATCTCAGCTATGTTAATATAATTTTTATATCTACTTAACTTCTTATTATATTTATTATTTTGAGTTTCATAATAATTTCTATTATCTTTTATAATGTTAATATTGTTGTTAAATTTATTATTGGCTTGAATCTTTTCATTTATGTATTGTTCATTAACGGTTTACAAGTTGGGATATAGTAATCTCTCACTCGGTGCTGTTGGTTGACTCATGGACTCCGTCATAGTTTTACTTATTTTCATTAGTAAAAACACTTTCTATCTCTTTTGTAATAATTTCTTGTTTAAAACCATAATACTCCGCAAGTCTTGCTTGCTCTTTATTATCAACTAACGTACTTTGTAAAAATTTAGCAATTGTATATTATACTATTGTCCTTTTATTCTTTATAAGTGCTTCATCAACGGCAGAATTAGTCTATTTTATTAATTTCTTTAAATTCTTTTAGACCCGTAGTAAACATATCATCTAGTTGTATGTTAGTGTTTTTCTGATTAAACTTATTATTATCAAATTCTTGTTTTAATTGATTATATATACAGATAGTATCAGCAACAACTTTATTACAAAACTTAACAGTATTTGTGACATCATTTGCTGATTTAAAAAATTCGTTGATTAATTCTTCAATAACTTGTGTTTCATTTAGTTGTAATCTTTTAGCTGTAACTTTATCAAAGTCATCCTTTCGTAGTTCAGTTACCTTTCTACCTAAAATGTCTATTTTATTAGAAGAGGATAATAAGTTATTGTCACAATACTCTTTATTAACAACATCTTTTTCATCAGTAGGAGGATGTACATTCGTAATTTTATAGGTATCCTTCGTATCAAAATTATCATTATCTTCTAGAACCCACGAGCATTACTTAGTGTTAACTTGTTTCCATTCCTCATATGATGTTTCGCTTGGTTAAATCTATTTCTTGTCATTATTTATATTAAGAAATAAATCCGGCTTGCCTGGTTAGGACCGTAGGTCTTTATTTAATGATTCTATAACTTTATTATTAGATTCAAAGTCAAACTCGGATTTTAATAATTCCTGGTCGTAGTACTTACCTTCTGTTATCTTTCCATTAATATCTTCTATTTTATATGTTGGTGGTTGTGTTTTTAGAACTTCATTAACTTTAAACAATTCTCTATTCCAATTAGAAATGTAACCTTTAGAGAAGATATTACGTTTATCTACTTTTCTAACATTATCACCAACTTTAAATTTTGGTGTTGCCTTGGTAGATTTAATCTGCGAAGCAGTTTCACTGATATAATATTTAACCTTATCGGGATTATTAGAAGCATCAACTGGTGTGATATTAATTGTTGAATGAATGTTTTTGTTATATGTTATGACTGCATCATTTAGTATATTTACCCAATTACCATCGGCAATGATAAACATAGGTTTATTTATTGTGTGTAATATTGTTCTATTAAGTCTCTCTATAAATACAGCCTTGAAATCGCTATAAGTAGACTGTTGTTTTGTTTCATGTTCTTTAAGTAAAGATTTAAATGTTTTGTTGTAAAACTCACTACCTCTATCTACCCATAAGTTTTCTGGTTTTCTACTTTCACCTAATACTGTTTTAAAACCATTATTTATAGATAAACAAGATTTTTTCTTTTATGGAATAGCCCATGCTTATTTTGTGAATATATCTATAACAGTTAATATAAACTTATAATTATTATTGTATTGACTTAGAGTTGACTTATCAATTAAATCAGCTGACCATGTTTCATATTTATATAATGGTATTATTCTTTCTCTTCTAAATTTGTAATTTGAGGACTGAATTTTTCTTTTGCTAATAGTTGTTGTTGTTGTTGTTGTTGTTGTTGTTTTTCAATCATTATTTTTTTACCATAGTAAAAAACAAAATTGTCTAGTTGCTCTTGATTAATAATATTCATAGATAATAGTTGCTTAGATATATCTAGCATTTCATCATATAATCCATCATGACCAGCTTTTGTTTTTAGTATTAATAATTCTAATCTTTCTATTAAACTATTTGGATCTGCGATCAGACTCCGTCTATGGTTATCCAATGAACATTGTTTGTGGGAAGCCAGGCAGTTTCCCTGATCGGGAGTGCTAATTAATCCACTACCATATACATCATCTTTTACTCCTATTATACGTTTTATTTTTCTATATCCAGCACTTTTTTATCCCCTTTTCCTAAATCATATCCAATATTAAAAAAAAATTTTTTAATTTTGTTTTCATCTTCCTTGATTTCACCATATTTTAGTTTTGGGTTAGTAAGAAAGTTTATAAACACATCTGAAATTTCATATATATTTTCCTTAACAATAAATGCATATTCTTGATAAATTAGTTTAATACCTTTTATTTCAAATTTAGCAATATCTAAATTTCCGAAATTAACTTTAATTGAGATTAGATTGGACTGACATTAAATTAATAATTTGAGCTGTGTCTTTATCTACTATAAGTCCTGGTTTATCTCGAGCTTCCTCTACAGTTTTGCCATTGGACTTCATTAAAATTTCATAAAACTGAGAGCCAGCTTGCTGGATCATCTTAGGTTTTTTTTATCTAACTCTTAATTTTGCCAATCTATTGCCCTTAATGTTTGTTCAATTAATACTAGATTGTGTTCACTGTTCGTATTTAAAGTTTTTTTAAAGGGTCAAAATCTTTAATATTATTTATCAGCGGAGCTGGTTCCCAGATTAGTGCTCGCAATGATTCTTTATTTACATCACCCTAATTTTATTAATAGCTCTAAAGTAGTATTATTAATTAGGAAACCTGCTTGGCTTATCACAGATGAAGTCCGTTCGCAGAATTTGCTTGCTAGATCTCTTTTGAAAAGATACATGTTTTCATCTAGGGGATAACTTTTCATATTACTTACATAAAACCTTTTATCATCTATAATATTCTTCGTGCTTTCTATTACATTCTTTCTTTATTCCTTTCTCTTCTGCCCCATAGTTTTTTATACTATATGTTTTGGGTTTTAATACCACGAATTTTGTCTATAACCTTACTACCTAATTCGTGATTAAATTTGCCCGGTACCTTATTATTAGTTTTTATTGTTTTATCTAGATTACTCAGATCCATGTGCTCATCGTCGACAATGCCCTCGCTAAAACTTAGCACGAAGCTATCTGTATCCATGTAGTGTAAGATTAGATCTTTAAGCGAGGGATTTAATACATTATAAAAGAATTTATACATATGAAGCGTACTGAGCTCTAGTACTGTAGATCCTAAATAAATTGGCTTATATTGTATTTCCTTTTTAAAGAATTCTATTGGAGTATAGTTTTCATATCTAATTACATCTTTACTTGCTGGTTTACTAACAGCTTTAAATATTTCATAATCATCGGTTAAAATCTTAGCTTCTAGATACCTTAATGGATTCTCACAACTTTTACCAAAC
This sequence comes from Convolutriloba macropyga, assembly GCF_964194025.1. Classification (NCBI taxonomy): domain Eukaryota; kingdom Metazoa; phylum Xenacoelomorpha; order Acoela; family Convolutidae; genus Convolutriloba; species Convolutriloba macropyga. The sequence continues at coordinate 13,696,901 of NC_134471.1, read as the reverse complement.
AATGAATTAATCATTGACTTAAATATATCTTTCTCAGTTTCAGTTTTAACTTCAGCTCTCATTTTAGTAATAAGTTCAATGTAGTTTCTAATTATATAATCTTGTTTAAATTTAATTATTCTATGGACTTTAGTAACCTTTATACCCATCTTAACAACAAACTTTAACATCCGATAGTGTATTGGGTATCCATATTTATTATTCTGATCTAATATTAGTTTCTTGCTTTTTGATGAAGTTGAGGGTCTTTGTTTTTATTCCAGATCAATATTCTCTACTTCTCTTCCATGGGGTAGTAGTTGAAAGTTGCTACTTATCTCTTTACATTCATTAGTATATTCTAAATCACAGATAAGCCAATAGCCATAATCACTATCATCTGAAGTATTTAATACTTCATCCAGAGTTGTATTGGAGTACTCAAAACCTTTATATGGTAGCGTTTGCATTAGTGCATAACCGTATAAGTTATTGGCATCGATGCACCAGATAGACCTTCCGTCATGCTCTGCCATCTGCAAAGCAGGTTCCCTGATGGATCTTTGACTCTGACTCTGGCTCTGACTTCTAATATACCTATCACCCATAACACCACATATGCCACCTCTCATTGCACTTATGAAGTCGTTTAGTATTTGCTCATCTTGTATTGTGTCTAATTCAACTTTGCTTAGTTTTAAGAAACAATCGAAGCTGTAGCTTGGTAGACTAATATAATGTAGAGGATTGAGTTTATATGTATTCATGTTTATCTTAACAAATAGATTGAAGCAATGTCCTAATATGAATATATCATTTTCTATATATTCTAATGTTAATTCTTTACCTGTTTTTATTACTATTAGAAATATTAAAATCATCTACTTCATCTTGAGTTGGTAACTTAGTTGTTAGTGATGATCTTGAATCGATTGATTACCTAGTTTATTATTATAGCTATTCTCATCCTTAAAGTATTCATTAGGATATAATGTTTTATTTGTATGTTGTAAACTTTTGATATTTTATCAAGAGACATTGTCAAGACACTGTAACTATCTATAAACTATGATATGCCTACTCTGAACATTCTGGCTTTGCCATTAGTAATAGGCAAGATATCGATTCTTCTCCTGCTATTATTCTGTTTAAATATCTCATTAAATAACGGATTGAAGTCATAGCTTTTTTTCCATTATGAAATATTACTGGATTGAAGTTTTGATGTTTATAGTTTAAATTACAAATGTTACATGCTGGGCCTCTGTATCTACCTGTTTGGTGACAGTGATCTATAACTTTATTAACACAGTTTTTATTACAAATGTGACATATATCATTAGCATCATGATACAATTTATCTTCTTCTGTGAATAGCATTGCTTTGTTTATCTTAATACTATGTTTTGTTTCTATTTCTAATAAATCTCTAACATAATCTTTGATGCAGTCTGGACCAAAGTATGATCTGTTATGTACTTCATCTTTGCTAAGCACTTCATCTTTGCTATGCCAACTATAGCCAATAGCAATAGGTACACGTTCTGATATCTTATATGTATTGCTAGCAATCTTTTCATCGGTTTCTTTCATGTCGCACTCAATATCACAAAATATAACATTATTCACTTCTTGTTGTTTATGTTGATTCTTGAATTTAATTTGTTTTAACTTAGGACAAACAATCTTTGGTTTGATTCGGACACAGAACTCATGACTTTCATATTTATGTTGAAAACTAAACCAATAGGTACAATTATCACAAAAACAGAACTTGGCATGTTTGGTGTTAGGTCTTTCTAGTAATACTTCTACATTTTTGATTAGGGCACAGTGTTCTTCCCTGACTAGGATCCTAACATTTTGTCTATCTTTCACAAAGTTAGAACATTTCTCTAAGCGTTCTACTTTGGCTATGTTACTATCTTGAGCAGGCCTGTAAAACCAAATGTTGGTATTATATTCATTTTTGATTTTTGTTATATAATCATATGCAGTTTCATTATATTCCCAGTCATCGACTAGATTATTAATATACTTATTTTCTTTAGTTGCTTGTTCAGTTACAGGACGCAATGCAGCTGTAATACATAATCGTAGACAGTTAAATTTATTACTTCTAATATTTAAAATTGCTTTTGGTTTATCTCTTAGACCTGTTGGCAGTTCAGTATAAGATCCTAATGATGGTTTAGTCCTTTCTATCTTTATTTGCATGTCTTTTTTTCCAATAAACTCATAATCGTGGACGTAACCCTCATACGTTTCTCTAACATGATCAAGCCATTGATTTGAATTCAGTCGATGATCTTTATCCATATATTCATCGGTTCCCAAGTTTAACTTAGTAGTCTTTCTTCTTCTTAGTCTCTCTTCCTATATAAGCAATTGGCAGTAACTTTATATCTATATGATTTAAATAGTTTAAACTCGTCTAACATGTAATCTACTGGTTCATTAATATCTTTGATAAAACTACCATTAGGTTTAGTAATATATAACTGCCTTTGATTAAAACTTGATTTAATGTTATAATTATCGTTTAAGACAACGTTTTCTCTCCAGTGTTTATTCATGTGGGTTTGTAGACCTATCCGATTTTTAAACTTGTCGCCACAAACTCAGCATATAACATTATTCACTTCTTGTTGTTTATGTTGATTCTTGAATTTAATTTGTTTTAACTTAGGACAAACAATATTTGGTTTGATTTGGACACAGCATTAATGACTTTCATATTTATGTTGAGAACTAAACCAATAGGTACAATTATAACAAAACCAGAACTTGGCATACTTGATGTTGGGTATTTCTAGTAATACTTCTACATTTTTAATTAGTGTTCTTCCCTGACTAGGGTTCTAACATTTTGTCTATCTTTTACAAAGTTAGAACATTTCTCTAAGCGTTCTACTTTGGCTATGTTACTATCTTGAGCAGGCCTGTAAAACCAAATGTTGGTATTATATTCATTTTTGATTTTTGTTATATAATCATATGCAGTTTCATTATATTCCCAGTCATCGACTAGATTATTAATATACTTATTTTCTTTAGTTGCTTGTTCAGTTACAGGACGCAATGCAGCTGCAATACATAATCGTAGACAGTTAAATTTATTACTTCTAATATTTAAAGTCGCTTTTGGTTTATCTCTTAGACCCTTGGCAGTTCAGTATAAGATCCTAATGATGGTTTAGTCCTTTCTATCTTTATTTGCATGTCTGTTATTCCAATAAACTCATAATCGTGGCCGTAACCCTCATACGTTTCTCTAACATGATCAAGCCATTGATTTGAATTCAGTCGATGATCTTTATCCATATATTCATCGGTTCCAAAGTTTATATTAGTAGTCTTTTCTTCTTCTTAGTCTCTCTTCCTATATAAGCAATTGGCAGTAACTTTATATTTTTATGATTTAAATGGTTTAAACTCGTCTAATATGTAATCTACTGGTTCATTAATATCTTTGATAAAACTACCATTAGGTTTAGTAATATATAACTGCCTTTGATTAAAACTTGATTTAATGTTATAATTATCGTTTAAGACAACGTTTTCTCTCCAGTGTTTATTCATGTGAGTTTGTAGACCTATCCGATTTTTAAACTTGTCGCCACAAACTCAGCATGGTTCAGTTTTAGTTTCAGTTTCAATTTCAGTTTTTTTAATAAATTTAGTTTTAATAATATCCTTAGTCTTGGTCTTAGTTTTAATAATATAATCATCTTCATCTGAATTATACACCTTCTTCAAGATTTCTTCTTCTTCAGAATCAAACATTTTCTCCATTAGTTCCTTATGTTTGAGATCGTATGATTGATACCTGTATAAAGTCTATACAGACTGAAGTTTATGACACTAGTATTAGTTGATTGAGACATGATGTATTTATATAGGGAAAATGTTGGAAAAAATAATTTTTCGAAAGTGAAAAATGAAGTGTGGTAAGTGTAAAAATAAGTCATGGAAAGGATGATGTAATAATTAAAAAAATTAGAATATTCATGTTATATATGTAAAAATATGATTAAAGTGAAAGATTATATAGAACATTTGGGATATCATTATTCTGATCCTGATCAATATCTAGTATGTAGTATGTGTAATGTTTATAAACATTTATCACTATAAAGATTTAGAAAGAGGAAATGTAGACTATATATTTATCTTCATAGATATAGATATGGTCATACTAGAAATCAATTTAGAGAGCATGCTTAATATTCAAGTATATTAAGCATGCTCTTAATATTCAAGTATATTCAAGTATTGCGTAATATTTAAGTATAATATTCAAGAAGCTAATTCTTCTTCTTTAAATTTATCAGTCATGTAGTTTTTGGGTTTCGTTGATATTTTAGATTTAGATCTTTTTTCTTAATTAATACCAGATTTCTTAATTCTTCCACTACTGATGGTCGAGTGAGAAACTTGTAGTTTCCTCATGCCGAATAGCTATCCGTTATCGTTTTTGTCAATGATTCTTGATAATGTGAGTTCTATAAGATAATAATTTGAGGTCGATCCGTTTTTTAGAGAAGCTTTTATCCTGATAGTAGTGCATAAAATGTGTTTTAATTGTATTCATTTGTTCATATACTTTGAACAAAAAACCTGACGCTTTTCACCAACCGGAAATTGGACTAAAAAACGTGAAAGAGTTTTTAAAAAATTGTCTGCACGCAAAAGCACAGTGAAAATTCGCACTATGTTAATGTGTACGTATATTTGCTTTGACCTAAAAAATGAGTTGCAGCATATCAAAACAAAGTCGAAACGTCATCAACAACAAATTTGAAGATGTTCATCAGTTTTAAAATATAGAGCATGTCGGTATGGCTTAAGAATTCTGTTAAGAAGAGCCATTAAGTGATCGCTCTATTTGCTATATGCGATTTGTGGGAATCGCCATTAAGGGCCTTGATTTGCTCGAACTATCAGTTAAGATTGATATATTGGGCTAATATGACTTACTCCTTCTTAATAACTTATTAGCAAACCCGTCCATTACTTTGTACTCGCAGAGATAAAGGCGCACCCCAATGACACGTACGAATTCGATGTTTACCTTTCGTGCAGTCCAAAAAGAGTTAAAGTTGTTCCACTATTTCTTAAGAGTAAATTTCACATTACAACCAATTTAGTCATTCACTTTTAACCTTATTTAATTCTTTTTGCCGAAATTTGCCCGTCAATATTCTGCTAAACTCACCAAAAATGTCTCTGAGTTCTAAATTCACGCGAGCGGTGTTATCGTCACGTGTGAACAGATATGACAGAAATTTCTATAGAGTAGCAATTAGTCGACGTGCGGCTAGCAGAACATCGAGTGCTCCTATTCCGAAAGATCGATCAGTTTGTCAAACTCGAGATGTTACTTATTCTAGTGGTCATCCGGACAAATTCGTGGACAGACATATCGGACCGCGTAATGAAGATATCGAAAAGATGTGGAAGAAATTGGGTGTTCAGGTATGCAAATAAGAAGTTATAAAATATAGTGCCACCAAAATTGACTCATTTGTTGGCTTCGCCTATTTCCGAGTCTTTCGGTTGCAATTAAATTTACATTTACTTTTGGCATAGTTAACTAAAAACTAGCTTTCGGCATAGTTAATCAATCAATAATGAATGCATTTGTGTTCCGAACCCTTTTGAGGGGGGGGGGGGGGGGGGAGGAACTGTATACTCAAATGGGTTTTTTTGTTCAGTCAATTTTGACCAAATCCGATATGTTCACCATAGAGGGTTGAGAGTGGTATCATTAGAAAGCCCATCCAGCGTAGAATATCGAATTACGTATAATTTTCGAATTTTGTTTTCTAGAGCGAGTTATCGAGGTTTATATTTTTGTGAAAATTGAGTCTGATTTGCGTTATTTTTATTCAAATTTTCCCGAAGTTTTGCCTAAAGTTTAGTCAATTTTATTAAAATTTGTTAAAAATGTTAAAAATAGTGTTGTTGATTTGATTTTCAGAAAAAATATTGTTGACTATTTTGATTTAAGTTTTCTGGCTAAAACTTCGGCTAAAAATTTCAAAATTCAGCCATTCTCATTAAAACTTGCACGAAATAAGCTTCTTCAATTTGATTAAGTTTGCCTTTAAAACACGCCCAAAAACCTTGATTGCAATCTGTGTAAACTCCAACGAGGGCTAGTCCTACTTCCACTTCCATTTAGAGTGCTCTGGAATTAAAGTTTTGCCGTATTTGCTATTTTTTCTCGATGATTATCAAGAACGCAACATTTAATTTTGATTTTTCTTACTAACAAGTTATCTGTATCAGTGACATTTGAACAATTAAGGACGAAAAGACGAACAGCAATGGCGGTTTTTAGTCCACTCTCGGACTGATACAATCAATATTATTCGGATTGTAAATCAGTCGGTCTTTTTAAAAAAATTCGACCTTTTTTATGTTAATTAAAAAACAAAAGAATTCAAATCAAAGTTCACTGGTTATGGGTCAAATTGGCCTCATAAGCAGTTTCAAATTAATGTATGTAGTTTTTTTTACTTGAAGACTTGTGGTCGTTTTGACTTTTAAAATTATTTGTTTTTTAACTAAACCATTGCTCTTTGAACGTTGCCACTACTTGTTTCTTAATTTGTTCATCTTGTAGCGTACGATCAGCAAAGCAAAAAGATTGTTTTTTTTCTACTGAACTAACATTTAATCTTTATTGCAGTTTTATGTGTTAGGTTGTGGTTTTATGGCTTTGATACTACGGGATATCACGTTTTTTTTTATTTTAAGCATTTGCCCATTTGTCACACCTTCTCGTTTTTCTCACATGGTCACATTATTGAAACTTCGCAAAACACATTAGTGGTGTTCATAGCTGGCTAAATTGAGCAAATCAAAGTCTTTAAAAGTATAGTTTATGGCTTTTACGGCTTCGACATAACTTTCTCGAAGAATTGAATTGTTTTTTTTGTCTTTAACTGTCGTTTTCACTTTGTCTTTTAGTTGAATAAAATTTCTTGGAAAATGAGAGATATTATTTGCTTGCTGTGGAGACTGGTATGAGATTATAATCTGCTTTGAGTAGATAGCTGATGGCTTTCATAACTTTGAAAACAATTGTTTTGAAAAAAAGATAACTTCGCATTTTTGTTTTGTGTGTGTGTTTTTGTTACCTAGTGTCTTTTATTACAAGTACAGGAGACGCATGACATTTGGGCGTCAAAAAACGAAAGTATACAAAATCTAAAGTTTGTAAAGATTTAGTTAAAGTACTAGCTTCAACACGGCCTTTCGAAAAAAAGTGAATTAATTTTTGATTTTTGTCTGTATTTGACGTTCTCTTTTGTATACGTTAGACATGTTCTGAGTAATGACAGTTCTCGAGGGTTTTCTTTGGACGAATAGACGAACTAATTTGTTATTTTTTTATTTTGTAGCTAATGGCTTTTATGACTTTGAAAAAAATTGTTTGCGAAAAAAAAGTTTTCTTAATTTTACCTTTTTCGCTTTTTTACCTGGTGTCATTAATGAAAGGTCACTTAACACATTATTGGCATTTAAAAAAGGTGTAACCAGACCTGTTTTGAGGATTTGGTTTTACGGCTTCGACAGCGTTTTCTCCGAAGTTTCAATTTTTCTTCCTTGTCTCTATTTGTTTTTCTTTTTGTAACGTCAAAAAATTGAACAAAGGCAGATCATGGCGCCCTCCTATATCACCATCTACATAGGATACTAAAACACTTGGGTATTTTAAATTGATATCTAATAGTTTTCATTAGTTTGAAATTAATTGTTTTCAAAATATAAGCGAATTTATTAACTTTGCTGTATATTCCTTTTAATGTAATCGTAACCGAGACTTATTATGAACTGGTCTCATATCGTTTCTAAAAAATTATAAGTTGTTTTGCTCTGTTTCATTTGTATCTGACGCTCTCTCCACTTTGTTGTTATTTTTTTTTAAAAATGGACATAAAGTTTTGGATGTATGAATGTTTGTTGTTTTTTGTTTTTGTTGTGCGTCTCGTCGCGCTTTCTTAATAATGGCAGATTTCATCAATCTATTGCAACTGTTTTGACTCCACTGAAGTATTTTCGTTGGAGGCAATATTTTTGTTCATACACAAAATTTTTTTTGAGAATACTTGAGTTTTTGGTGGTTTTCTATCTGCTCTCATTGGGTAGTCAATTATGCCAAAATTGTGGATGAGCGGGTTCGGAACTTAATGAGCAAACGCACATTACCGAGCCTCCTTGTCTTTCTGGAAACAATATTTTTCTTGACAAAACCTCAAATTTTCAATGAATACCTGAAAGAAGCATTAATTTATTCAATTGACAATATTTTTGTGTATTTTCGTTGTGCAACAGTTGCAATTAAAAGAAGAACAGTTGAATTAAAAACCCAAGAGCATTTGGTCAAATTTTTCAAGGTTTATATTAATATGAACGTTTTTTGTTTAATAACGGCTGAATTATGTCGTAAAATGAAATCAAGTTTTAGTGGCAGATGAAATTGCTGAATTTTTAGGACAAAAAATTGACTTAACATAGCAAAAAACCGGCAAAACTGTCATTTCAGAAAAAGCGTAATACAAGAACAATATGCTAGACAAAAGTGCTCCTATTATCCCTCAGTGTAGCTGAAAAAGTTTGTTTCAACAATTTCGAAATCGTTGCTTTAAGAATTAGTCATATCTAATACTTCAACAACTCTACATTAATTTACAATAACGTCGCATTAAAAGTCAAAATCGTTCTGCACAAAATTCAATTTAATTTTACCAAAACAAAAAAAATCTTTGAGAAAACTACCAAGAAAAAATTCCTGAAGACAAAAAAAAATCAGGAATTTTGCTTGCGTAAAGTTTAAATTTGATCGCAGAAACTTAGAACTTGACTAAGATTAGAGTAGCATTAAGAAGATCTGCAAAAATATGTGTGGCAAGTCCCTCATTTTTGTCGAACCGGTTTTGCGAAGGTTAAATGGTCATGTTCTCCACCGTTTGGAAAAATATGTTCGATACCATTTTTTTTATTTCATATATATTCGTAAACATCATTTTTCAATTATCTTAATTATAATCTTTGAAAGAACAAAATCAAGGAAGCTACTGTTTTTTTATTGCTTGTTTATGCTGAAAGTAGAAATAAGATAGTATAAATAAAAAGAAAATGAGACATAAAAAATGCGCTTCCTGTTGTTTAACCGCATCAAGTTGGGAAAACTATAAGGACAAATATTTTTGATACATACACCTGAATTTTTAAGCTATTATACTCTTTATTAGACTAATATCTGTGCGACAATAAGAATTTAATTAGAAGTGATGCAGAAAAGTTTTTGAACTTCAAAAAGCTGTTCATTCACGTTCACTACTTTCTCTTCAAGAAACTTTCACAAATAATTTGAAACCTAATGAAACCTGAACGCGTCTTTTTTTTTGAACTTTACGTTCTTGAGCGAAACTTGTGAAGTTAGCGAAGCAATATTCAAACAGACTTCTTGTTAGTTAGTGAAAAAAAGTTTGGTCACCCTATTGTTTCTTCCCTATAAAATTTTGCAACTTTGAAATCAAATCTTTTTATTCAATGCTTTTTAAACTTACTTAACAAACTCATGCATTCTGTTATTCGTGTTACACAACGTTTTTCGCGAGAAATTATCAAATTGATAGTTTGAGAGGTCACTCCGTTTTGCTTTAGTTGATAGTTCCTTTAAACTGATTACAAAACTATTTTGAAATCACCATTGATGAGTCTCCGGCTTGGTTTCAACTCCGCCTGGCCTCATCTCAACTCTAAGCTGGTAGACTAATAAATTCGAATATGCAAAATTAAAATTGTAACTAATATTTCAAACATTTGAGCTTTAAATGTCTCCACAGAGCATATTATGATTATAAACAAACCGGCTAATCTAATTAGAATACTTTAAAAATTTGGCAATTGAGAAAAGTTCTTAGAGCTATTTTTCACAGAAACTGGCTATGTTCGTTATTCATTATTGTTAGTTTAGGAGAAACAGTTTTCAGTATTTGGTGCTCGGGATCCAATTAAGCTAAACAAAATTTACTAAATTTTTTCTTTACAACTGCTTTTGCTTTTGATCGTTGATATTCTGCAGTTATCTGCAGTTATCCGTTTTTTTTTCACCATTTTTATCTACCGTTTTTATCTAAGTTTTGAATCATTTATCGTGTTTATCAATTTGTAAATTTACTGTTTTAATCGGATTTTTAGATCTTTTTCGTTTGGATCTTTTTTGTTTTTGGATCTTTTTTTCTTACTTACATTTCGTAACCTTAAATCGTGATCCCAATTATTGCAATTTTTAAGCAATTTTCAGTGTTGGCAGTCCAACCCTGACTGTGTTGTCCTCCCAGTGGCCTAATTATTGTCTGATCATAGTTGCACAGTTTCGAATCGTGGCACTTTGGATCATAGTCGCGAACTTTTGAATGGTCCCGCAGAGTCGAAACATGGACGCACTTTTTCGAATTACTTGGCAATAATTCGCACAAATTTGAACCATGGCAAATTTTTCCTCTTATTCGCTTGACCATGGCTAATTATAGCCTGGATCAACCGGTCCATACTTCCGTCACCTCATGACCGGCCATAAAACCATAAAAGAATACTATAAAATTGATTTTATGGAAAATGGAAGAACTTGGTGCTCAAATGCTAAGATAAAACTCTCTTAATACAACAAATTTTTAAATACAATGACAGTTTGTACGGAGACTGGTTGAAAATTGAACGTGGAAAATTATGTCTATTATGTGTGGTCAGAGCCTAAATCTGGAACAAAGTTGCAAAAGGATTTGCAATCATTGGAGTTGAAACAAAAATATGGAATAAGTCTTGCGGAATGAATTAATGAAGGACCACAGAAACATGCCATTACGGTAACCCTTAGGCTAAGATTGAAACTAAACTTATAATACGAAAACAGAAATAGAAGACACTGCAGACAATAAAAAATATAAAATTATTTTCTTTCCAGCTATTTGATAACTATGCTAAAAGACTCACTTAAACAATTGGAAACGAATTGAATCGCATCTTGAATTTCCAACAACTATTTTGAATAATTGTTCCTACCCCACTTTTAGTGGGGGGGGAGGAACTATATAATCAAATGGGTTTTTTTGTTCAGTCAAATTTGGTCGATCGATAAATTCATCGTAGAAAGTTTTCAGTGGTATCATTGAAAAACTCGTCAAACGTAGAAATTGGAATTAAAAAGATTTTTTCAAAATCAATTTTTTCGAGGAGTTATCGAGGCCTAAGTTTTCGAGAACATATCACTAAATTCCGTTGTTTCTGTTCACATTTTCCGGATTTTTACTAAAATTTTTGTCAATTTTGGTAAAAATGAGTGAATCTAATGTTGTTAAAAATAATTGGTTTGAGGTTTTAAGATAAACGAGTGTTTTTGAACCATCTGATTATACCTTTCGACAAAAATTTTCGCTAAATTTTTTAAAATTCGGCAAATTTTTCATCAAAAATTGCACCCAATTGGTAAACTCGAGACCTCTTTGTTTTAAATTAACGTAAGTACAGACATAAAAACTGCCCTGGCAATCTGTGGAAACTCCAAAGAGATCTATGTCTACTCTCGCTTCCTCGGAGGGTTTTTAAAATTAAAAGATTGCGGGTTTTTTTGCAAATTTAACACAATAAATAACCAAACTGAATAATTTATTTTTTTGACTTTTGTATGTCAAATTATTCACATCTATAAAACTAGGACAACTGACGTAATTGGTATAATAGAGGCAGCAATGGAATGACTGGTTTTGAGCTAATTGAAGATTCTTACAAACCAAATATTATTCGGGTTGATTTGGGGCGCTGTCTTTTTCGAAAATATTTTTCATTTTTTGATTTTCTTGTTCTTCTATGTTTATTACTGACCAGAAATTTTCTTTTTGCCAATTAGGGGAACCAGGTAGCACATGTAACCATTTAAAATAAAATCTTTTTGTTTCCTTGGCTTTACCACAGTTTACACGTAAAATGGTTGGTGAAGTTGTTCGAGTTACGTCTGCATTGATGTGTGTTTTGTAGTCATATGACTTAGTCTACTTCACTATAAGTCCAATTGGCTCTATAAAGAGATATAATTCTATAGCGAGGCCTTATAGGGAGTTAAATTTTCTTTCTAGAGCAATTCAGTTGAGATCTTAAGGCTGCTCTAATTATTAAATTTTTTTGTTGAAAAAAAAGTTTTGCTGAACTTTTTTTTTGTTATCTTTTTTAAACAACTTACAGCTCAATTTCAGCAGTGACAAATTTTATGACGTTTCTGACAAAATTTTTGTGACCTATATAGTAGTCATAATTACGGCTTTGTACCTTTGGAATGAGTTTTTGGGCTTTGATATTACGAACTTTTTAAATTTTTTTTCTTTGATTTTTAGGTCTTTGCCTACCGCTGTGGTTAATTTTTGGTCCTGTTAATTTAGTCACTTCAGTAAGAGTTATTATATCTCATTTTTTATTTCTCAAGAATTCTCAATAGAAAATTGCTAAAACTTGTGCGAACAGATTATGGATTTAACGGCTTCGACACCGTTTTCTCGCAAAACTTGTTGAATTTTTTAAAATTTTGTGGTAATTTTCTTTCTTTTTAGAGACGTATGGCATGTTTTTTTAACGTGAAATCAAAATGCCTTCCTTTTTCTTTTGGTGTTAGTATGGAACTATTTGATTCTTCCAGCCCATTGCTAATGCTTATCACGACTAATATTGTTTGTTTTCAAATAATTTGTACATCACTTTTAAATTTGCCATTCTTTTTTTGTGTGCTTGTTCTCTGATTTTGTTAGCGAAAAGTCACGTCTAACAATTTTTTGTGTTGCAAAAAGCGCATTGGTTTATGTCTAATAGTAATAGTGAAAAATTATAGTTTTAATAGGTTCGATGTCAATTTCTCGGAACAATTATTGAGTTTTTCAATTTTGTCTGTTTGCCGTTCTTTTTGTAGACCTATGACGTATTCTGAGTATTGACAGAGGTTTCAAAAACTTATTGTGGGGTATTGATGCAGGATATTGGACAATGATGATTTAAGCTGATAGCTAACGATTTTCATTAGTATAAAACAAATAGTTTTCAATATTTTCACTTTGTAACTTTTCCACTTTTGTTCTTTGTCTTATTGTTAAGTAGTCTCAATCTTGTTGGTGTTGAAGAAAACTGCAATTGAACGTTTTTTTATTGAACATAGATTTTTATCGAACGGATTATGCTCTACACTGCCCTGAAACGGTTTCATCGGAAAATTTAATTAATTGTTTAATTCTTTGGTGTTTGTCGTAGACTTATTATAGTTAATTACAAGCATCAATGACCTCCTATGCTATAGAGGTTTAGTTGAGACTATTGGATGATTTAAATTGATAGCTGATGGTTTTCATGAGTTTAAAATAATTGTTTTAAAAAAATAACTACTCTTTTTGTAACCTTGCCCCCTGTTTATTTTTGTCTAATTGTTAAGTAGTCTCACAAATTGAATTGAGATATCACACTGCTGGTGTTGAACAGACGCAATTGATATTATCTAATGTTTTCGGTGAATAAATTTTGCTCTACACGGATTCGAAACCGTTTTCCCGAAAAATTTATTCAAATTGTTAATTTTTTTGCTATATTGTCGTTTTTTTGTAGTGGATGACTTATTAAGGATAATTACAAACCTCAGTGGCTTCTTATTGAGAAATAAATTAAGCATTTCAGTGATTTCATTTAATAGCTAATACATTTCCTGACTTTGAAACCAATTCTATTCAGAAAATTGAAGATTTTTTTTAATTTTGCCATTTTCGTCCAATTGTTTCCTAGTGTTAATTAAAGGCAGATTCCATATCTTATCTAAAAAAGTACCGGTTTCCTTGATAGTGTTATCAGATGTTTTTTGGACTTTGTTTTTAGGTTTGTCCCGTAGGTCCTCCCATAGATAAATTATTGTATTTATTCAGTGATTTCAGTTTAAAGCATTTATTTACACCAGTTATTTTATTGGAACAATATGTGAGGTATTGAGTTTTGTCATTCAATTCCTCATTTGGTAGACAGTTAAGCTCAAAGTGTGGATGAGCGGGGTCGGAACTTCATGTGCGAACGCACATCACCGAGCCTCCTTGATGTTTCAATTCCAATCTTGGGGTGTAACTTGATAAGACGCCTTTGGCCGACTTTTTTAATGCAAGTATTTTAAAATGGTATCGATCAAAACTGAATCGATCTGTTGAAACACAAGTTTGAAACTTTTCTTACTTTGGAAGAAAAAAATGTTTGATCTTTTAAATAGTTTTAAACTTTCATTCAGAACAAAACTCATTTCACAAGATTTCTTTATTTTATGTGTGTGTATGTGCTTGTGCGTGTTTGCGTTTTAGCGTCAGCTTGCGTCCGTTTGTTGCTGTCAGAACGACAGAGAGATATGATCTCATAAACGAAATTGCGGAAATTAGTTAAGTTCACTAAAAGGGCTATTCACTGCATCAGTTATTAGCCTTCACTTGGTTTCCAACATTTCAAAGAATTTGATTTTTCAATGAGCTCCTTTTTTATAGATATGATAACAATTTTTATCGAATTTTGTCATTAAACAGTGAAAAACAGTGATGAACACACCGACGGAAATAGGGCGAAAAAGTGAGAGAACACTTTGTTTGGTTTTCAATGTTGCGTTTTTCTTTTTGCAAGGGGTTCTAAAGATCCTTTATTAGTTTATTTAGTTTCCCTGATTAAGTTTGTATTTTAAATTTTGAAACCAATAACACTAATACTCAACAAAACAGTAACACATTCAGCAATTTCCATGGATTTTGCTGCCAAGTTTTTTTTCTTTTAGTTCTTTTTTCTTATTATTTTTTTGGTTTCAGATCGTTGTTCCTTTTGAATTAACAACAAGAATATTTAACAAAAGCAAAATAGTTTCCACACAACTCAATACTTTCTCTGTAGATCTGTCTCGTTTACTTTTTTTTGGCAATTACACGAGCAGTTTTAATCTTATTAGTTTTCTCGTGTTTCTTGTTTTGAATTTAATTCCATGGAATAAACAATTTATCCAAAATGTTCTTCAAATTTAAATTAAGTTCGCTAAAGAGAGGTTTTATGATCTGACAATAATTAAAGCAACAGAATCAATTATTGTTATAAAATTTTAAATAATTAATTTTATTAATAAATTATTAATAATTGTCATTGAGAACAGAACAAGAGACAAAACGTTTTTAATTGGAATTGTTGTGTTTAGAGTTTAGAAGAAGTGATAGGAGATACTATACCCAATGCAATCAGAAGAGAAATTGACTTACAGCTTCCAGAACCACTCAGTGAGTATCAATATGCATTTTCTCGGTTATAACACTTTTAATGGCCGAAATTATTTAATAAATTTTAAAGACCGCATCTTTATCAGTGATCTATCTGAACATTTGCCCGGAGTCAACAGTTTTCCATAATATTTGCCGAAATCATCAAATTTTACCGCACTATTTTTTTGTGTTAATTTAGCAATCGGAAAATCTCAAACAATTTTTTTTACAAATTCTGTGAGTAAAAACTTTTTAATATTAGATTTGATACGTATGGATTAACTGATTCATTGGATGAAAAGCAAGCAAAAGATGCTTCCTGTAAGACAATTAAACAGCATGCAAAATTGCGTTTGTGTGCGCCGCAAAGATAGATAGGGGTACTGATGTGTTCCTGCATGTCATTTCTTTTCTACAATTCATTTGTTCATTTTTGTACATTCACAATGTCGGGCGATGAAGCTTCATTTTTAAGGGAGACGAACCGGCAGTTTTTAAAAAATTTACAACGTTGGAAAATGATTAACAATTGCAAAGCATTCAGTATCAGAATTTGTCCGACAGTTTTTTTTGTTCACTTATTATAAAGGCATGTTTACTGTCTCAATTTTGGTTTTCATAATTTGTTTTTGAATAAGTCTTTTCGATCTGGCGCCAGCGGTCACTTCTGAAAAAACCAAAATGTTGAAAAAAATGTTCTTTAGAAAAATGATCAAATTGCCCAGAACAATTTTTATGCAAAATTGAGAAATAAAACCCGGTGCTGAAGATTTTCATTGCATTTGTTTAAATTAATAGTAGTTTAATAGCACCTCTTTTTTAAATTATTGAACAGTAGTTTAATTTTATGTAATGTGAACTTCATGACTGAAAACTGAATATTCGTTTTCGGTTCTCCTGAAAAAATTCTCTTGCTTTAGTAATATTTCTATTAAAGTATTTTCTATTAATAAGTGTTTTGCTAGTGATTGTCCTAGTGTTGAGTGATTTTAAAACTTGCAAGAATCTTTCAAGCTGATTCAAAATTTGCAAGATTCTTGCAAGAATCTTCAAGAAATCAATCAAGGCAAAAAAACAAATCAGGCTACTTTTGTTGTAGAAAACACTTCTGAAGCAAACTATTGTTTTTTTAACAAGTTACAAAACCGAAATCCATGGAGAAAAATTTAGCCCCGATTCATAATCTTGCAAGATTCTTGCAAAAATCTGGCAAGTTTTTAAATTCTAAAAAAATTTTTTGTTTATGTTTAGCAGCTTTAACTAACTTAAAAAAGGATTTAAAAGGAGGAGGGTAACACAACCAGAACATACTGCAAAATCTCAGAAGTCGGTTTTTTAACTTGACTCGAGAAAATTTTCCGACACAATCTTAGCTATATTCCTCATTTTTCAGCTCGACCAGTCGCCCCCTGTAGCCAGGTAATGGAATTTAAAAACTTGCAAGTTTCTTGCAAGCGAATTAAAAAGCTTGCAAGAATCTTGCAAGAAGATGGAAGCCGTATGTATTCTCTTCCAAGATATTGCAAGAAAACTTGCAAGATTCTTGCAAGTTTTTCGATTCATCGGTCACTAGGGTGTTTTTCAGTATTAAATCGCTCTGGTTTAAATTTAAATTTGAACTTACCTGGGTCTGCTGTTTAGCAGCAGTTCCGCACAGAAACTTAAAATGGCGCACAGAATGTAATTTCAGTAATGAATATTAATCAGTTAATTTTTAGTAACATTATAGCACAATTGAATAAAGCACAATTGTAATCATAAATATACCCCAATTCTCGGTTTTATATGCTACATTTCATACCACCTCATCGGTTGTTCGAGAGCAATTGCATCGGCGTCGCCTTTTCCAAAAAATGTTTTTTTGCTGGACTTAGACGGTATTCTATTTGGCAATTTGCTGATCTTAAACTTTCAACACTGCCACTTACTTAGTCGAGATCCTAAAATGCTTAACGTACTGAAATCAAGATAAGATGTTGTGTAGGTGAGCAAGAGCTGCAAGTTCGTGCACGGGTTCTGTCTCTTGAGAACGACGCTAAAGACTTTTTCACGTACATTGGGATGGGCTACTACAACACAGTCACCCCAACGGTCATCTTGAGAAACTTGATAGAAAACCCAGGGTGGTACACACAGTATACTCCATATCAGCCGGAAGTGAGCCAGGTAAATGAATGGAGAAGGTTAGGAAAAGCAGCAGAGTGGATTTGGTTGTAATATAATATAATAAACTGTTTACCGTTGAATATAAATAAAGAAACAGCATATCGTTTTTCAAGCATTTGAAGAGTTATTTCATTTTGAAGTATTCTCGTAGTTACCATGTCGAGGTACTCAGACCAAAGTGAACTCTTATCAAACCGCCTTCAAATGGTCACCTGAGCGTTGTGAGCTCGAATTACATGGTCTGAAAAGTATTCGAGCGCACAGTATTCTGGACAATGGTCTAAAACTTGTCGGATCAGAGGTAACTTCCGCCTGAGATCGTCTGATTAAAGACGGCTTGAAGCGCAAGCTAATCTGAGCAGAGGTTGATTTGAGATTTGAGCTCACTTGTCTAATCAGGAGTGACTACCAAACGCACGATGGTCTGATTAGACGAGGCCTGATCAGAAGTTTTGAACTCACGATTGATCAAACGGAAGTCTGAAAGACTGTATTGATCACACGGAAGTCTGGTCATAGATTGCTCCGAGCACGCACAAAAAATTCATGTTGTCGAATATCACTATTTAGAGTTGCCTTGATTTTCACTATCAAAAAAAGGTGCAGGTAAAATTACCTGAAAGTTCAGGTTATTTTACCTGAACTGTGAAGGTGTTCCGGTTCCTGCACGCTCCCTGCAGGCTACCTGCAATTTCAGGTAAAGTGTTGTGAAAGTCAATTTACCTGCACGTTTTTTAGTGTATGGAGGCTGCAAAATTGTCCAAAGAGCAAAAATGATAGAAAGAGAATGAAATAATAGAAAATCAAATCATATCTTATCTATCCTATCAAACAGAACAGACTATCAGAAAACCATATGAACAGCAATTTGTCATCAAAAAAGATCACCAAAAGCATATACTATAGAAAAACTCAATTCATTGGTTTTGTATTAGAAGAGTGGGATATTTTCTGTTTGTGCCCCTGCTTAGTTGGTGCATATTAATTGCACCCTCCAGTCGCACGTGCCATATTTTGCATAAAGATTTACTATGTAATGGGACGACGAGTTCTGTAACTGGGGGTGCATAACACACTGAGTGTGTCTTATTTTTATATTATGATTTACTGTGTAATGGCACGTGCTCAGTAATTGAGGGTATATGACTTTGAGTGCACTTTAGTCTGGACTAGCAGCATAAAAGGATCTTTAAAAACTAACAAAAATCAATTGAAATTTGCGATTTTGGTTGTATTAAACTGATATACAGTGCGTATTGAAGAACACCTTCTTGAGGGGTAAATTACTTGTTATCGTGTCTTGTTTCTGTAGATCATTTTAGTGATTGTACAGTTTTAACTTTACTGTGACTTGTTGAAAACAGAACTAATTTTGATAGTCTCAAAACTTTCTTTCTGAGGAACAAAGTTCCTATTTAAGAGAAACTTTCGTGCAAAGCACATAGTCAGTTGCTCTTGCTGGTTTTACGAAGCTTAGCATAGTTTGATATTGGTGTTATTGAGGCCAATTGGGAAACAAAAGTTGTTCATTAAATTAACTCAGAATATTCAAATCTGAGGTGAAAATTGTTGTGTTATTTTTCGAAGATCGTTCGACCAATTCAGTTCATTTCTTTTTTGTTTGATTACTTGTATGGCAGTGTTGTGCACTGCCAAGTTTGCTGAAATTTGAACCATTACTTACAGAGTTATTCAACATTGAAGTTTTCGCCCAAGTATTAAGATTGGGTATAAAATATAAAAGGTAGCCCCACCAACGCAGTTTACCCAGCGTTGTTTATTTTAACATGAGATAGTAGGCTTACCTAACGTTCAACATCTTGTGAATTTTTATCCCATTAGCATTTGTGGTTCAGGAGATATCATTGAAAAGGCTCTAATTTGAGACTATTTGGTTTTTTGGAATTTTGGACTTTTGCTTAGTTGAAGCAAAGTCATTGGTTATTCGGCAGAGCTGAACAAGTAGTTATTTGAAATTATTGAGTATCAAGTAATGCAACGGCATTCTACAGTATAGCGGATAATACAGTTCACAAAAGTTAACTGCAAAAACACAATATCCGGACAGATTTGAAACCGCTGAAACGAAGTGGGCGTTGTAAAGTTTTCTTTGACTTTGATAGGAGAGCAGCCGTTACAATTTGAATACTCAGTGAAACGAAACATGGTACATCTTGCAAATTGAAGACAATTTTCATTTTCTGACATAACTTGTAATGCCTGAGCAAGATTGTTTTAAATTAAGTTCTCATGATAAATCTTGGATACCTTACGAAGATTTTGTCAATATGCCTAATATGCAATGAACTATCAAGTGTATGTACAAATCTTGATATCTTATTACACAGAACCTTATCAAGGAAGAACTTAGTAAAAATTAATAGTTCCATTTCACTGGTTAGGGGTGGCTTCAGTGTGAAACTATCCTCTTGGTAGTCAACCGCGACGTCACAATCATCATTTATGACTCGCTATAAACAAGTAAAGAATTAACGAAATTGATCTTAAGGAAATTGTTGAATATTTGTCCTTGGAATATGCGATTGATGCGAGTTATTGGCTACAGGGTCGACTGGAGAGTCTGTTGAACTGGCAGACGATGGTGCAGGACTTGACTGGACTCCCAATTGCGAATGCCAGTCTGTTAGACGAGGGAACTGCTGCCGCGGAGGCACTCGGCATGGCTGTAAAGTTAGAGACAATAATTTTATCTGCTTGCAGGGAATGTTCTCAAGCTTAGGATTTGAGAACAGAATGTTTTTAGTTATATAATGTTAATCAGGCTGATAATTGCATGATCATAATTATGAACAGATCAAATCAAGATAGAAGTAAAATTTTACTCTGAAAAAATAGTGATCAGTGTATATTTTGACATGAACAGAATATGTACAACTATAGAAATGTCTATATACGGTTTCTGGATTACTGGTTTAGTACTGATATACTTAGGGTGGTCAGCCTGGAGACATCATTTTACAGTAGGGACAAATGCGTGCGCAAAAATTTATTTTAAAAATGAAGGTGCATTGATGAGAGAGAGGTTTATCCTCACCTTGCAAATTGGTAGGTTTTAAATAGCACTGCTAAAAAGGCAACCATTAATTTGAAATTTGTACTCAACATTGCAGTTTCAAAATCGGCGTTTCAGGAATTGCCATTGGCTGTAAGAAAATGGAGTATATTTGCTAAAAATTGCGATAGAGATAGCAGAACGGAGCTATTATTGACCTACACTTAATTTTACGAGTCGGCCAGTTATGGTGATATTTTTTTGGAATCCCAAAAATCAACGATTCACTTGAAAACAACCTGCTTAACAAAACTTAAAAGTAGAGACGAGAAAGAGAAAAAACTATGGCGTGTGTGGAAAGCAGGTTTTAAAAAATTGCTATGAGAGCAAGATGTTTTGTTCACGTGCAGCCATGTTCAGTCAATCTTCTAAGTTTTCAATAAACGTTTTCAGCCAGAACGGTTTTCTCTCAATTAAATATATATAGATTTGTACGACTGAGAGCAGCTTTGATTAGAATTTGAGAGTAATTTTGACACAATTTTTGACCCAATTAGAACTTAATTGATTTTAAGTCCCAATTTTGAGCTATTTTTGTCTAAATGTCTTTTTAGACGATTGTTTATTTGTTTTTTAATAGCCGCAAAGCGATAGCTGAGTCTATTATGGGCCTTCTCTTGGTTTTTTACAGTTCATAGAATTTGAATTCTATTGGAATGTTGTCAAGAAATGTTATCAAACTTTCAACTTTTACCTGTCAATAAGAATTCAAACTACTGAAGTAATGATTTTAGTCACGCTGGAGTCGTAAGAGAATAGTTAAAGAGCGTGACTTTTTTCATAGTGCTTATTGAAGAGAAGAGAGTGGATGGTGTTTAATCAGATTCGCGGTTTTTGTATGTTCTAATAATCCATGGTTTCACTTGTTTTAACCCCTCGAAAGCAACTAATGGTTTTCAAAGATTTTGACGCTAATTGTTTTCATAAAACAAGAATTTGCCTCTTTTTCTTTTTAGTTCTTTTTGCTGTTTTGTTATTTAGTCTCATCATCCATAGGTCTCAATGACATTAGGCATGTGTAAATGGATTTTTAAATTTGAGCGGAAATTAATGGCTTTAACGAAATTGACACTAACAGTTTTTGAAAAAATACTGGCGAATTATAGGCTACTTTTTGGATTTTTCTATATTTTTTAACATTTAGTCTTATTATGAACAATTCTGAAAGGCTTTCTCATAGGCCATATTTTGATCAATTTAAAGTTTTTTTTGAATCTAACAATTTGCGCTACTTTAACACCACTTGGTTTCAAAAATTGTTAATTCTATTTCGATTGCCTCTTTTTCTTTTTTAGTTCTTTTTGCCTCTTTTTCTTTTTTAGTTCTTTTTGCCTGTTAATTCTATTAGCTTTTTGCCTGTTAGCATTAGCTTTTTTTATTAGGCATTGTAGAGATTATCTTGTTTTCAAACTCAAAGCTGCAGGTTTTGTGATTTCGACACGACTCGTTTTCAAAAATCATTCGAGATTTTTTTATGGCTATTTTATAAGTGTTGTTTTTTGTCCTGTGGGTTTATGTCATAACTGACCACTATTATTTGTTCTCCCTTTAAGCGTAATTGGATTTAATTGGTTTAGGTTTTTGCTAGTAATTTAACCGGCTTCGACACCATTCGTTTTCGACTATTTCTTCTTTTTTATTAATGCCGGCTTTTGTTGCGCGTTCCCCCAATTAATTTTACTGAAGTTCATCTTTTTCATTCTATTGATAGATAGTGCAATAGATGTTACAGAATTCAAGTTTCAGTTGCGTGCTTCATTGACTTTGATGCCACTTATAGTCGAAGACATTCTTGAAAATTATTTTTTTTGCCGTTTTTCGTTTGTGTTGTTCATTTATTTTGCCTGCAGTGGTTTTCTACAAAGATGTTATCCGCTGTCAACACAATCATTTGCCAAAATTTTTGAGTTAGGCTCTGTGGGGAACAACAACTTCGATAACACTATTTTTCTGAAACTAAAAGAATTTGTTTTTCTAAAATTAAATGAATTTGCGAGTGATATCGTTGTCTTCAGTTGCTTCAGTTTTTTGAATTGTAATCTAGTACTGGTTTTGCTGTTTTGTATTTCGTCAACAGTTTTTCTTACGAACATATGACGTCACAATCATTTCAATTCTGCTTTTCTGTTCATTCGTTCAAGCAATTTCAACTGAATTGCCTGCGTGACGTCAGTTTTCACTTTCAGTGGAGCGAGTTTCTGTTGGTTCATTCGCCTGATTGTTTTTGGTCATACCCGACTTACCGCACTCTCAAAAATGACCTCCTCACTCTGAAATCGACTATTAAATACCGAAAGATAAGGTCAAGTGAGTGCGTGTCACTCTAATTGAAGTCTATTTGAGAGCAGCTATTAGAAACAACAATACGTTTGACAGATTTCTAATCAAAATATAACATCTCAGCAATGAAAAAAGTGTCTTTTGGTCTGTTTCTTTCACTAGCTTTTTGCAACCGCAGATCTACGAAGCTATTACGGCCTTTTTCTGGTGATCTGCCAGATATTTTCTTCGATTTTGTCAGTCTACTGTAAATATCCTTAGCTGCAATTAGAGTTCCAATTGTTTTGTGCGAGCCATTGAACTGATTAGTATCAATTTTAAGGTTTGTTTTGTAAATTTGTATAAAATAATGTTTTTACTTCTTTTCGTCTATATTCGTAGATTTCTGCTCATTTTATTCTTTTGTGCTCTCAATAAATCCCGTTTTCACCAAAAATAAAAACAGTTTACTTAAAATATACTGAAAAACTGAAAAACAGGAATATCTTTTGAAACTTTGTATTGTTTTCGTTTATAGTGAGTCGTATGTGTTATGAAATTACTTGAGAAGTTGGTTCCGGTCAACGCTTTTAAGGTGGACCCTATTTTTGGTTCTTTTTTCAGGCTTAATCTTTATAGGTCATGCTCTATATAAAAGAGAATAGAGTCTACTAAGTCTGTGATTGGTAGAGAATGCACACAATGAATTTTAATCTGCTGCATCCACCCGGGGTTAAGAGTTTTTTCTGGCTGTAGATTTTAGCTAAAAATCTGTTGAACGTGTGTATTCCTGTCAAGTGAATCGGGTGACATGTGTCGTCAGTGAGTGATCCACACCCGTACCTAGCTCTCAGCCGAATTCAGTGCTGAGTCAGAGTCTAATTTAGGTCACATTTTGCACTGAAATTGTCTGATTCAGAGCTAATTCAGTTGTTAATTCTGATTTATGCTCTGATTCAGAAGACTACAGAATATTTTTCTCTGAATTTTGCTCTGAATAGAGAAATTCAGAAATCACTTTACAGTTGGTTCTGATATCTTTCTGAATCAGTACTAAAGCTTGAAATTTCTCTGAAATTGTTCTGAAACAGTACTGATTGTCACTGAGCTTTAGGTACGGGCAGAATTATACTTTCAGAGCAAATCCGAAGAAGAGGAGAGTCTTTCTGGACAATAAAATGCATCCACAGACAATCGCAGTGGTCAAGACTAGAGCCAGGTTGGTGAATTATAATAAATCTTTGTAAATAGAGCACATGAGCTCGCGGAACATAAAAATATAAAAATCATATGCGAGTAGAAACTTGGGAGGTTAAAAAATAAATAAGAATTGCTTATGGAATTAGAGTGTACGGGTTCTAGTGGCTTTGGAGTGGAAGTAGATGTGGGTGACATTGCCAGTGAGAGTGGGTCTGGGAGGATAGAGAGTGGGGAGTACTGTGCAGTGATGTTCCAGTACCCTGACACTGAGGGAAACATCAGGGACTTCTCTCAAATCACACACAAGTGCAGACAAGTTAAGGTAGAATGCTGCAGTTATAGATATACCTGTTCTGATTGTCAGCAGTATGACACTGTATTGATGTACAAATAAAGGGCATTTATGATACAACATTCTTTTTTTAGGTTAAATACTTTGACTAATATCAAACGACCAAAAAACGTCATAAACGAGGACCTCAACCTGGGTAGTCAATTATACATTAGCATGCAACTGAGGCTGATTATCAGTTTTCAGTAGTTTTCCAGTAGGCGTTTTCTATATGAGTTTCAATAAGTTTCCAGTAATGAATTTTTCGGAGTGGATAAACTGCTGAAGTCAGTCAAGTCGAAATTGCTTAAACTGCTGTAATTTTGCTTCCGTTTTCTAATTACCCTAAGATGGAATTTAGTAATATTAAACCATGAAATGCGGAGTATAGTCAGCGCAATTAGGGTTTGAAAAGTGTTCGATAGTAATCATGCATACTGTGCATGATTGGTTTAATTGGCTTTATTTACTTTTCTTCCCTTTTAATTACTTTTCTCGGTAAGTTAAGGCCAAAAATCTTTTACTTTAAAACTTTGTTCAAAATCAAATTCAGGAAAAACTTTCTTTCCAGGAATTGGAATTAATAATTTCTTGGTTAACTTAGCATAGTCCAGTAAAAAACATTATTCAACATTGCCGATCAGTTCGATTTCCCCTTTTTGGTGTGTTCAACCAAACTGAGAAGCCACCTATCATTGATTAGCTCCCTCTTCTTTTTTTGGATGGGTCAGGAACACAAAGCACTTTCCTCCCTTCTCATTCGGTGAGGAGAAAACACATTCATCGTTTCTATTTTGGTGAGATCACAGCTTTTCTTATTTCAGCAGAGACATTCCTTGCTCGAGGGCTTGCACTATAGAGATTGACTGGGCTAGACTGATAAAAGCAATTAAAAATATTCCAATTGATGAACTCTGTTTTCTGAAAGTGTGGCTATTAGTTGCAATGGTTTTTTGAAATCTGAAGACAATATGTCGAGCACTTCCACTGCTAATGGCACAAATATTATACCTCACTGAGAACGTTTTTGCTCATTTACCCTGTGCTTTCGGCCCTCAGGCGTTTCTTTACTTCTCAATTGCATTTTAGATAATGTTTTGTAGCAAAGAAGAAATCACCGTAATTGCAAGGGCAGCAGAATGGCTTGAGGTCCTAGGCGGCAGGAAAATATCACCAGATTGCAAATTGCTGTCATTAATGAGATTTTTCCCTCCGACCGAAAATTTAGCCATGGAACAAGAATTTTTTGTGACTCGCTCGTGTATTCTGTTCCAACCCGGTCGCGTTTTTGACATAATCGTGATTCTTCAATGCTAAGAGTGTCTTTTTGAGCGTTTTTCAAAAAAAAATTGGAAGTAAAAAATTAAATTTTTCGATTTTTTCGATGATCATTGTCCACAGTAGCAGTTCATTGAACTAAAAACTGCATATGATGTCACAACTTAAAGTTAATTTTTTCCCTTTCAAATTCAGATCTTTCATCTTTCTCTCGCTTTCTCTCTCTCTCTCTCTCCAAGTGTTACCGAGTAAACTAAATGAGCAGTCTATTTAAAGAGCTATTTAAATAAAGCGAGAATCTATCCAGCGAGAAACTTTATTACGTCATAATCTCTTAACCATGTAAGCCTTACAAAAAGATTAAATGCACACAAAATACGTTCTATTTGGCATAGAAAGCTCGGAAAAAGTTCGTTAAACATAATTTTCGTTGAGCCTACTAATATACTGAATCGATTGCGCTCTTTTTAGGCTTAATATTTTTATGTTTCGAAAACGTATCGGTGACCAATCTGAGTCAAAATCGACTCAGACAAAATACCTGCTAAAAAAGATCAAGCTAGATTTGCCGGGCCATTGAGAGGGGCCTTTGGCCTTTTGCGTTGATAGAATATAGTTGGATGCGATATAGATTGTACGTTTGAATTTACCTTCGAAAGTCTGATTATTAAATTTATCAGCTTTATTTCTGGTGCCGCGTTGTTTCTGGCATCGCGACCCTTATTGTTGTACGCTCTCTGGCATTGCGACCCTTGCTGGCATCGCGACCCTTGCTTGCATCGTGACCCTTAGACTCGCAACAACTGCAGAACACATTCAAAAACGACAATGAATCGATTTTACGAGAACCGATTCTACTTCAGATTGTGATTGAAAAGAGTTTCCAATTAAAGATTTTTCGAGATTTACGTGATCTTAAATCAATTTGGCCCTTATCTGTATTCTGTTCGTTTCTCGTAGTAACTAGATTTTACTACTCTTTCTAGCAAGTATTACGAAAGTTATGTTTCTCAGCACTGTTTCTGATATGGGTACCAAAGTGATATTTCTCGCTTTACTTTCGAAAACACATTGTTCGAAGTTGAATATCAGAAGTTCTTTTGCATTGGTGGATTAATATTTTACAGCTATAGTATTTCTCATCGTAGACATTACTGTCTCGGGAATCAAACTCCAATATTTTGTGAAAATCGTGGCATCTTGGACTGCTTCAAAAACATACACCCTTCAAGTGGCATTGGCGCATTGCATTCAATACAGGAATCAACTGCTGCAAAATTGAGTGGTTCAATTTTTTCAACATTTGAGGAAACAAAAGCGCCCAGATGTTTGACGAGTTAGAAGTATGAGACCCCAGCAAGCCTCCAAAAACTGTAAGAACTATCCAAACTAAAACGTTGCTACTTTTGATGTTGTAAATTTATTTCCTAACCGGCAAATCTACACCCCCCAAAAACCTACCTCTTACAATTTTTTTTGAAAAAACGAAATTTTTGACAAATTTTTGTCAAAGTCCGGAAATAATCAAATTGCGGTATTTTTTTTGCTGTTCGTGACATAAAAGCGTAGCAAAAAAAAAAAAACTTGAAAATATTCGAAAAATTTGACCAAATTTGAAAACAAAATTCCTTTGTTCCTACCATTTTAAAGAAAAAATCATTAAACGCGGATGTAACACTTGCATAAAGTTGACAATTCAAAAGAAGAAAAGAACAATTTGGTCAAGTTTTTCAATTTTGGAGAAAAAACTCAGGTTTTTTTTCTAAATAAGCGCTTATTCTTGGTAACTCGTGAAAATCGTGCATTTAACATCAAGGCTCGGAGTTTGAGCAAAGCTCAAATCATTTATGCTGTAAAAACATTATATGGTTTTCATATTAGCTGCTAGTTCACTTCATCACGCCATAAAAACTGCGCCTCAAGTAACACAAAATCGTTACAAACGTAACGTTTACGCATTACCGGGTTTAAGTTTCAACCCTAACGCTTTGAAAGTCAGAAAAACAGCGCAGTTCCAGTTGAGTCATTTCTTTCATGATAAGAAGCGCCTAGTTATATGGCATGATGTAGTGAACAATTCGCTTTCACGTCATCGAAGCAACGACAATAAGCCTTTAACACCTTCACAGCTTATTGCAGTGCTTGAAAACTATCAGGAGCGCATAGAAGCTATTGTGTATTGCCCCAGAGAGGGAACTCCTGATATTTCTGACCAGCTCAAGTGTAGTACTCTAGTTACCATACACTAAGTGAAAGACATTGTGTCTAGACGTAAACAGAAAGATCTTAGTTTACTCAAAGAGTACAGAGCATTACACCAAAGGCCTGCGCTTGAGCTGAAAACACTGACCATAGTCTTAACTCATAAGAACAACCTCCGGTCCTTGATAACACGGTCTCGACCGAAAAAACTTTCAAAGCGCCGTCGAAAAACGCTCCGCAACCGCCATGCGTACGAGGAGGCGGAACTTACTCAAGCCTTTAATAACCTAAATGTCTCGTAGTCTTGCCTTGTCGCGCGGGTTGGTTTGTGGTTGATTCCTTCCAATAGCGCTTTACTAAACGTTTCGCTCTCCCCATTTTGAGTTATTCACTACCGTCCGTTTTCCGCAGGTTATCTGGTTTCATTTTCCGTTTCCGTCCTCTTTGTTTCCGTGTCTTCTTGTTTCTTCCTATTCCCCGTTTATTTGTTGTATGATGTAGTATGTTGAGTTTTGCTGTAGTAAAATTTCTTTCTGCTAGTATGCCGGTTTGTTGTTTAGTCTCGTTCCTTGCTAGGGTGTGACTTAAGTTCATTCTAGAGTTACGGCTGGTTTGTTTCGTGACTTTCACCACACCTGTTTGCTAGCAATTTGTTGTAGCTTTATTAATTTTGTAGTATGCACTTTTGTTGTCTGGGTATGGTGGTTTGCTAGGGTGTGACTCAAGTTTGTTCTGGAGTTACGGCTAGTAAATTTCCTGACCCTTTCGACTTTTGGTTATACTACATCGTTGCCGTAAATTGTTTCATGTTTTGATGCCGTTGATAAAACCCCATAATGTTTGTGCTAGTTTACCTGGCAGTAGCTCCTCTCCTTCTTTCTAGGGTGTGACTTAAGTTTATTCTGGAGTTACGGCTAGTAAATTTCCTGACCCTTTCGACTTTTGGTTATACTACATCGTTGCCGTAAATTGTTTCATGTTTTGATGCCGTTGATAAAACCCCATAATGTTTGTGCTAGTTTACCTGGCAGTAGCTCCTCTCCTTCTTTCTAGGGTGTGACTTAAGTTTATTCTGGAGTTACGGCTAGCTTGTTTGGTTGAGTTTATTGCTGTGTTCTGCTAGCATCGATCTTCCCGCCTCCTCGCTTGTGCTTTCCGCCCGCCCGTGTCGTTTTCCCGTTTCGTCGCGCGCCATCCG
Organism: Convolutriloba macropyga; assembly: GCF_964194025.1. Classification (NCBI taxonomy): domain Eukaryota; kingdom Metazoa; phylum Xenacoelomorpha; order Acoela; family Convolutidae; genus Convolutriloba; species Convolutriloba macropyga. The sequence continues at coordinate 13,667,901 of NC_134471.1, read as the reverse complement.
CCCGACGTTTCCGCCCCCTCCGTGCCGTTTTCCCGTTTCGTCGCGCGCCATCCGCCCGACGTTTCCGCCCCTTCCGTGCCGTTTTCCCGTTTCGTCGCGCGCCATCCGCCCGACGTTTCCGCCCCGCCCGTGCCGTTTTCCCGTTTCGTCGCGCGCCATCGGCCCGACGTTTCCGCCCCGCCCGTGCCGTTTTCCCGTTTCGTCGCGCGCCATCCGCCCGACGTTTCCGCCCCGCCCGTGCCGTTTTCCCGTTTCGTCGCGCGCCACTCGCCCGACGCTCCCGTTTGTCCGTCGTGCGTTACTCGTTCGGCGTCTCTTCCCCTCCGTCCCGTCTCCCGTTCTGCCCCTTTTCGCGCTTCCTGCGCACCGTTCTTTCTTTCTTTCGCCGGGTACTATTGTACTCGACGAACATTTTTGCTCTTTGGCGGTTTGCTAGCCAAACCGTCACACGGGTTCGGTATAACCCATTTGTGTTGTGCTGTTGTGTACTTTATAATAGTACTGAATTAAACTTGTGGTTCCTGTCTTTCTTAAGATCATGACAACTTTGCAGGACAAATTCAACAAACTTTATAGTGCAAGAGCAAAATTAGAGGCTGAACTTAATAACATCTATGGGGAAATTAACAATGCTGTTGATAAGCAAGACAGGAAAGTTAAGATCGAACGTCTGATTGTGAAGTGCAAAGATGCTTTTACTAGAGTGGTTGATAAGAATGAAGAGCTCTTTGATCTGGCACAGAAGACTGAAGATCCAGACGCTGCCTGTAAGAATCTTGAGAAATGGTTAGAGACTGTAACAAAGAAAACTGACGAGTTCATTGCTGCTGCTCGAGGGTATATCAATTCGGTCCAAGACAAAGAGAAGGCAGAGATGTATACCTCTCACCACTCAAGATCAGGTTCGCATATGACTTCCTCAAAAAGACCAAGTCAGCGACAACGAGAATTAGAATTATCAAGACTAAAAAGGGAGGAACTTGAGAAACAACATGAGGCAAAGCTTCGCATTGCTAGACAACGTCTTGAAATTGAAAAACAAACGAAATTGCGGGAATTAGAAATTGAGCAGCTTGAGGAGGATCATCGCAAGGAAGTAGCTGCTGCAGCCCTTGAGGAAATTGAGTTGATGACAAAATCAGCAACAGACGGGTCTGATACAAGCGAAATGAGTGGGCTCTTTACCGAAAGAAGTTCAGTTAAGAGCAAGAAACTTGTTCAAGATTGGGTTAATTCGTCACCGGCCGGGAACATGGCAGATGTTGCAAACGAACCGAGTTTGCACTTTTCTGGTTCCATCGCCCAATCCAACCAAGCAATTGTCCAACGACCTTCTTCAGCTCAACTTCCAAAGTCACACTCTAATCTCAATACTCATGGTCAAGTTGAGGCTAACATCAACCTCCCTGTCCATGAGCCGCAAGAACCAAATACTAGAACCAATGTAACCAACGATGCACATGTTGCAAATAACATCATGCAAGAGCAACGACAGCCTCAATATACGCCTCCATCACCACCAATAAACTTTGGTATGCCTACTCAACTAAACGCCCCAAACACAGCCCGACAACTGTCTCAAGCAACAATGCACTTCGATGGTTTACAGTTAGATCATCAATTCCCTCGCAGGGCGAGCATGCCGGGACAGTTGAATTTAACCAGCCCTCGGCATTCACCTCCTTTAAATGCACTCGCTAATGCTCCGCTAGCACTTAATCCGCAACAGGCACACATAAATGTACCAGCCCCTCCACCCCCCGTTCCAAACCCCGCACCACCGCATTTTCCGTTAATCCCACCAGCATTCCGATTTCCTCCTTCCCCGCCACAAGCACTCCCACTACAAGCCACTAACCCCGTGGCGAATAATATCAATCTGTTACCCCATTCTCCGCCTGCACCATTCATTTCCTCCGCAATTAATTTCGTACCTCAATTAATTCATCCACCACCTCCACAAAAGAGTTTTCAGCCCCAAAATTTTGTACCCATAACCCACGCACCTCCTGCTCCTCCAGATCCAAATGTCTGGCGTTTTCCGGCAGCAGTCCCAGCTAATGAAGTACCACTTGAACGTACATCTGCAAATTTATACACCGTACAACCGGCCCCGCTAATCAACCCTCATATATCTATATCGCATCGCTCCCCTCATGTACAAGCAGCAGCAGGCGCTCAAAATTACGTAACATCAGACTTCATGCAAGCGAATCCATTTAGTTCTTCCGCAGGTACCGCCCCCACCTTTGTCACTCCGATCATTCCGCCAACGCATGGAGCTACCGTTCCGAACCCGTTGTGTTGGGGTGGCCCGCCGCATCCCACACCTTCGGCTCCTTCTTTGGACTCTGCGGATTTGATAAAGCAGTTGGCGGACGCAATTACTTGTAAGAAGAACGATCCACTGCCCGAGTGGAAGTTGGCACAATACAATGGTGATCCCCTGCAGTGGCACGAATGGTTCGGGCAATTTAAAAGCGCCATAGACGCACAGTCCTTGACTGATGACGTCAAGTTAACATACTTAAAAACCCTTGTAACTGGAAAAGCTAAAACCGCCATCGCTGAGTTCGCATACTGCGGTGTAATGTATAAGGACGCACTTAAGACACTCGAACGTAAATTTGGCCAACCACAGGCAGTAGTCAGTGCACACTTAGAAAAACTCAGCTCTTTTCCACCACTAAAGATGCACAATAGTGATAACATCATAAACTATTCTGCAATAATTTCAAGTCTTGTTGGGGTCTTTAAATCACTTTCATATGACGCAGACCTTAAGAGCGCCTCACTTCTCAACACGGCTGTGCAAAAATTGCCGCCCAATCTGAAAGAGTCTTGGTCACTCTTCACCGTGAAAAAACATTGGGTTAAGCCAACACTCCTTGACTTCAACGATTGGTTGAAGGAGAAAGCCGAGGCACATGATTTAATGAAACAAACTTCGTCGAAAGCAAGAACTGAGGATAACACCAACTCAGTAGTAAAGACCAAAGTTGCCTCAAGAACTTTTGCTGCTAATACACAAACTAAGGGCACTCAGAGACCAGCCTCAACATCGGCAACGCCTGCAACCCCTCGCTGCATTGTGTGTAAAGGTATCCACCGCATCTGGGAGTGTAGGGTATTTAAAGAAAAGTCTCCCACTCAACGAGCAAAGGTAGTGGCGGAAGCAAAACTGTGTTCCTCATGTTTGAGAGAAAAGCACATGTTCAGGCAATGCCCACACCCCAGGAAATGCAGGAAGGACGGTTGCAACAGCTCCCATAACACACTTCTCCATGGAGCTGAGAGGGTTTATCCATCAAAATCCCCTCCAAACAACAACAACAGTAATTCTAATGCTGGCACAAATCAAAGTAAACTCCCTAGTGTCCAATCATCGAGCAAGACCACCACTTTGTCATCTGTGAGTAATGTGAAAGGCCTCCTTCAGGTGACTGAATTACAGTTAAAGAGCTCTACCGGTAAGGATACCACGGCTTTAGTTTTGTGCGATACCGCTTGCAGTAACTCTTGGGTGTCCAATGATCTTGCAAATAGACTTGGTTTGCACGGTACAGCATTGAAACTAACAGTCAAGGGTATAAATACCGAAGAGGTCGTAGACACTGAGTTAGTTGAACTAATTGTAACACCACGCAACAACCAAGCATTTGAACCATTTAAAGTCAGCCCTTACATAAAGGAAAATTTGAATGTAGGCGCCGATGTCATTAACATTAAAACACTTCAGGAAACATACCCGCACCTAGCAGTTCTAGACCCAGTTACATATTGCTATGGAAACATCGAGATGATACTTGGACAGGATGTGTATCATGCCATCCGCCCGTTAGAGTACTTCGCTGCCGACGAGAAGTCCTCGCCCTTCGCTGTTCGCTTGCCCATAGGTTGGGTTCTAAGCGGCCCTCTACCGTCGTCTTCAGGTTTAGTCTCGACTTGTTTCAAAGCTAATTTGGAGCAGGATTTTGAACTCGCTAGTCAGGTAAAATCTTGGTACGACATGGAGTCGTACGGCGCACTTAAGCAAGTAGACCCACGATCCGCATTGGATGCACGTGCGCATGAAATTCTTGAAAACACCACCGTGCATAATGGAAAAAGGTACGATGTCGGAATGCTATGGGCTGAAGATAACATCGAACTGCCCAACAATTATTTCTCAGCACTTGTTCAATTAAAGTCTTTGGAAAAGCGGCTAACGAAAGATCAGACATTAAGGGAAAAATACTCAAATACCATCAAAGAGGACTTAGACAAAGGCTACGTAGTACGGGTCAAAGATGCTCATAAGGTGGAAAGTCGCTCGGAACGAGAGTGGTACCTACCACACCATCCGGTTGTTAACCCGAACAAGCCGGGTAAGGTTCGTAGGGTACTAAACGGAGCAGCAAAATTCCATGGCGCATCTCTTAATAAGTCATTACTTACCGGACCTGACCTACTACAAAACCTAATCTATGTACTCCTACGGTTCAGACAACATCCATTTGCCGTATCCGCCGACATCGAGGGAATGTTCCTCCAAGTTGGAGTGTTGCCATGTGATCAACCATCATTGCGCTTTTTGTGGCGGGAGGACCCCACATCAAATGTTGTGGTACACCAGTATACGCGCCACATCTTTGGGGCAAAAGATTCACCCACCTGCGCCAACTACGCACTTCAGCGCACGGCACGCGATAATGCTAAGGAGTACCCAGAAGCTGCGAAAGCCGTCCTTGAGAACTTCTACATGGACGATTACTTGGACTCAGTGGAATCCCCCGAGAGGGCCCTCATTAGGTCGAAGGAATTGGTTCATCTTCTCCATCTAGGTGGGTTCAAGCTTACTAAGTTTGTAAGCAATGTACCAGATCTGGCTGACCGAATTGATGGGTCTGCTCAATCCACTGAACCGAAGGTCATCGTTTCATCCAAGGAGGAATCAATGCACGTGCTTGGGCTTAAGTGGGATCACAACAACGATACTCTGGTTGTGAGCAGGGGTACTAACAGCACCATCACGAAAAGTTTAACACAGCGCTTGGTCCTAAGTCTTGTGTCAAAGGTCTACGACCCAATTGGTCTTGTCGCACCGTTCACTGTTGGTGCTCGGCTAATCTTGAAAGACATTTGGCGTGCCAATGGACAAAGTTGGGATGACGAGTTACCTAAAGACACAGTTGACAGATTCCTTGCCTGGTGTGTTGAACTGCCGCGGTTAGCTGAGATCACTATACCGAGAAGTTACTTTTCAGGACCATTCCAACATCTTGAACTCCACATGTTTGGTGATAGCTCGCAAGACGTATTCAGTGCAGTAGGTTTTCTCAGGGCTCAAGTAACTTGCACCTCCAGGGAGATTAAAACAGAGCTGGCGTTTGTCTTGGGCAAGGCCCGTGTTGCACCTATGAAGGTAATGACAGTTCCTAAGTTGGAATTACAAGCCGCTCTCCTCGCTGCCCGTTTAAAAAGGGAAATCTGTCGAGCATTAACGGTTACTGTGGATAAAGTCTTTATGTGGACAGATAGTACCATCGTCTTGCAGTGGATAAACTCAACAAACAAACACCCCATCTTCATTGCAAATCGTGTTAGTGAAATCCTGGAGAACACCAGCGTTGACCAATGGAACCACGTCGCCACTTGTGATAATCCGGCAGATGCTGGCACGCGTGGCATGTCCGCTGAAGTTTTGCAATCAAGTAGCTGGGTGAGGGGTCCTGACTTCTTGAGAACTAAGCAATTCCCTTTTGTGCCAAATACTGACGTCGTTGATAACATCAAACTCGGCGTTGTAACCAAGGAACAAGATGATGACTCCATCTCATCTTTAGCCGCATCCGTAACCAAGCCCCCTAAGGAACAAAGTATCAATCTAATCCCGTTTGATAAGTTCAGTTCTTATCAAAAATTACTGCGTGTCACCGCATATGTGCTCCGTCTTTTACCATCTCATGAAAGTTACCGTACCGTAGACGGCAGCATAGCCGATCCTGTTGAGCTTGACGAAGCCGAGCGTCATCTCCAGTACTTGGTTCAGGAAGAGTCCTTTAGTACTGAAAGAAAGGATCTTCTTGACAACAAATCTGTTAAGAAGAGCAGCCGCATTGCTCAGTTTACTCCGTTTATTGGGCCTCATGGTCTCATCCGTTCTTCTGGTCGACTCCGACGGCTAGTGGAAATTGACTTTGACACTAAGCATCCTATCGTGCTGGATGCACGTCATACTTTTGTTAAACTGTTTCTGCGGCATACTCATTTGAAGAACCATCATCAGGGCATTGATTACTTAAGGTCAAAGGTACAGGAACGTTATGCCATCCTAAAACTACGTTCCACACTGCGTTCCATCAAATCAAACTGCGTGTTGTGTAGAAAGTTCCGTGCAGCAACCATTCAACCTATCATGGCAGACCTCCCAAAGGAGAGACTGGCATACCAGTCTCCTCCCTTTACCAACACCGGGGTTGATTACTTCGGCCCATTCTACGTCACAGTTCGTCGGACTACCGAGAAGAGGTGGGGATTTCTCTTCACTTGTCTCACTACTCGTGCTGTCCATGTTGAAGTTGTCCCGTCCATGGACACTAGTTCTTGTGTAATGGGAGTGGAGCGGTTCGTCTCCCGTCGGGGTACTCCTGCTATGATTTGGTCGGATAATGGTACGAACTTCATTGGAGCGGAGAAAGAGCTCCGTGAATGTGTGGAAAAATGGAATACGCTTAACATTGCCACCGAACTTGCACATAAGGGCATTAAGTGGAGGTTCAATCCACCCAGTGCGCCACACCAAGGTGGCATCTGGGAGAGGCTAGTTCGAAGTTTTAAAAGAGTACTGTACACTATCCTCGGTACGCGTCGCCTCACAGATGAGGTGTTGAACACTACTTTTTGTCTGGTTGAATACGCACTAAACTCACGTCCCTTAACGCCCGTAAGCGCCGACCCGTCCGACCTAGGCGCAATAACACCTAACCATTTTCTACTCGGTAACCAAGCAACCCGAATTCCGTCTATCGTTGGCGTCGACGAGTTCGATCATCGTAAGCGGTACGCCCGTGCACAGTCCTACGCCAATGCAATTTGGGCACGTTGGCTCAAGGAGTATGTACCTGCGTTGAACCGTAGATCTAAGTGGCAGACGCCTGCCGAGCAGCACCTTAAGGTCGGTGATTTAGTTTGGATCGTTGAAGAAAGCAACCCTAGGGGTTACTATCCAACCGCTCGGATTGAGGAACTTCGGTACGGCTCCGACAGCGTCGCCCGCTCCGCCGTCTTACGCACGTCATCCGGATCGCTCGTCCGCCCACTCGTTAAGCTTGTACCGATCCTCCCAACATTTTCTTCCGGGCCGGAGGATGTTACCGAGTAAACTAAATGAGCAGTCTATTTAAAGAGCTATTTAAATAAAGCGAGAATCTATCCAGCGAGAAACTTTATTACGTCATAATCTCTTAACCATGTAAGCCTTACAAAAAGATTAAATGCACACAAAATACGTTCTATTTGGCATAGAAAGCTCGGAAAAAGTTCGTTAAACATAATTTTCGTTGAGCCTACTAATATACTGAATCGATTGCGCTCTTTTTAGGCTTAATATTTTTATGTTTCGAAAACGTATCGGTGACCAATCTGAGTCAAAATCGACTCAGACAAAATACCTGCTAAAAAAGATCAAGCTAGATTTGCCGGGCCATTGAGAGGGGCCTTTGGCCTTTTGCGTTGATAGAATATAGTTGGATGCGATATAGATTGTACGTTTGAATTTACCTTCGAAAGTCTGATTATTAAATTTATCAGCTTTACCAAGTTCATTTGGTGGATCATTTTAATTCAATTTTACTTGCTAATGATTTGCTTCATTTTCACTGAGGTGCTTTAAACCAAGTTTTATAAAGAATGCTGATTTTGTCAATGGTGATTGATTGCCTTTAGAAAATGTAACTGAAGCTGACATGAAACAACTGTTTTTTTGTTTTTCAGAGGAAAAATATTTCGAATCTTTTGAATAGAGAACTTCGAGGCAGAAAAGGGCTCGAGACAGAATTTTTGCTGGATTAAATCTGATATCTAGGCGAGTGAATGCTCAAATAGCTTATCAATGATGTCACCTTTAATCAGCAAAATTAAGCATAAAATTGACCGGATTAGAAGCGAAGGATTAGAAAACTGAATCTTCAACTCAATGTCAGATTTTGGTTTTTACTTCAGGCACTGTCAGTCTGTGCCACAGATCTGCTCGCACTCTGTCGTCTCAAGGCTCCTGGGGAGTTTGGCTGTGACGTGGCACTCGGCTGTGCGCAAAGGTTTGGAGTCCCTCTGGGATACGGAGGACCACATGCAGCTTTCTTTGCATGTTCTGAGGAACATGTCAGAAGGCTACCGGGACGTCTCATTGGAAACTCCATGTACGTGTTTGCATTGCACTGGACATATCGGATATTAAGTTTCTGTTTGGCCAAAAATGTTAGGCACAACATTAATTGGCAATCGGCATTTTTAGCGCAGACTACAGCACAGCAATAAGTTGTAAGAATTAATGTATTCCAATAAGCTTGAATAATGAAGAGAAAAGTGTAGGATAACTGCTGATGCTTTATAATTTAAGAACTGAGACTAGAGAAGGTCAAAATACTTAGAAAAAAAACAGCTGGAATTTTTATTAGACTATCTCTTTAATTTTAAACACTGCGGCAGATAATCAACGGATGGAGGGAGGACAAACTGAGTAAAAAATAGCAAATATTATGAGTGGAGATGATTTTTGAAGATATCGCATTCTTTTTTGAATAATCATCCCACAAGATTTTGCACGATAACCTTTGTCTTTCAAGATCTTGCATAAAAACCACAGTATTGCAAGGTCTTAAGCTACAACAATGGTCTCGTTCGATATCATCACCCTCAAGATTGTCATGATAAGAATTGTTTGGTGACATCTAGGAACATGACCATTCGACTTGGGTTTTGTGCAAGATAATTGAGAGATAACATCCGCTCTTGCTTGTTGTATCTCTCAATTTAAACGAGTTTTTCATTTTAATATTGAAGTGACTTGTAAAGTGAGGACTGTGAGTTTTGAAGCCAAGCGTGAAAAGACGCATTTCGTTAACTTTTTTGCTTAAACTGTGTGCAAAATATAAGGAAATGTGCTCAGTCTATGAGTGGTTAAGTACAGATGTTATATGTAATTCTAGAGCGCTCCCATTAAGATACCAGGCAAAAAAAAATAAAAAATAGGATTGTTAATAAGAAATTAGATGGTTTCAAATAAACCTTAAAATTTTTCAAGCTTGTCAGTGTTTCATTTGAGTGACTCGAGTGGGAAGAGGGCTCTGAGGTTGACACTGACAACGAGAGAACAACATATTAGGAGAGACAAAGCCACCAGCAACATATGTACAGCACAGGTGTTCCGAAATTAGTTTTTGAATGGATTTTTTTCTCAACTATGCTTGTTTTATTACGAAGAATCTTGGCACGATAATTCAAGTCTGAAATTTCAGACTTGAATTATCGTGCCAAGATTCTTCGTAATAAAGCGTCAAGCGATGTACACCTTTGCAAGATATTTCAATGTGTTTCAAAAAAAAATTTCAAATGCATTCTCATCGTATCAAGGCACTTCAAGTTTTATCAACAAAATTTATCTAAATAAGATCCTGTTAAGGCATCCCATATGTATTAAAAAATTCGAGATCAAGTTTCGTTTCACTGGGGTCGTATATAGTGCGCTTTGCAACATTCTGATGGCATCTCATTACCTGTAAGAGATAGAGGAAAAGAAGTGAATTTCAGCTTAGATCAGTTTTGAGATGTTCTAGGCACTACTGGCCAACATTGCATCAATGTATGCAATATACCACGGACCTGCTGGGCTGAAAAACATTGCCACGATGGTCAACAACTACACCAGAGCCCTGGCAATTGGGATTGAGTCAGCCGGCTTCCCGGTGGTGCACGGGACGTTCTTCGACACTATAACTGTGGATCTGGGAACCCAGAAGAGTGAGGTACTTACGAGAGCACTGGAGAGGAAGCACAATTTCAGAGAGATGGATGGAGACAGTAAGGTTCGCTAGATTTGTTATTAACCCTGGTCGAGACCAGATGCTAATCTTAGATCTTGCAAGACGATGTTAATCTTACAAAATGTTGCAAGACAATCTTGTAAGATTCCTGCAAGTTCGTTTCGGCCGAGGTTTGATCTGATGGGATTTTATTGGTGCATCAACTCTTCATTTTTCCTACAGGAAATGTTCCATCTTATAGTTGCGTATTTCTTTAGAGATAGATTGAAACAAAAATACGCGATAAAAAAACGATTTCAACTAATTGTAAATCGTTACTGTTCACTTGAACAAAAAACAAATACAAATTGACAATCACAATTCAATTTTATTGAAACCACATTTTCAATAATATTTTTTGAACGTTTCAATTGCATTTATAATTTATAACATGTCCGTTTATTCTCAATTTGGATATAAACATAGCTTCTTATGAAAAAAATTGATGAAAAATACTCCTATATGCAAAATATGCTTATCAGGATGTTAATTGGGTTCTTAGAGTTAGTCTCGTGTTTAAGAGGATTTATGTTGACTTTGCACTTCCTCAGATGGTTATCGGATGTTAATCATCCAAAGAGTTCACCAAATTTGGATATTAAGGCAGATTTTAATTTTGCACGATCTTTCTAGAAAATCTTGGAAGATTGCCGAATCCTGCTAGATTGTTGTAAGGTTTTTGCAATATTGACATTCAAATGTGACTCCATTAACATCCAAACCCATCCAGTTTTCATTTTACCCCGCAAAATTTGCAATTTTTGCCGTGACATCCTTGATTTGCTCTCATAAGCGTGTTGTCATTTGTTACATTCATTACCAGTGCATTTTGGTTAAATTGCACGTTAAGTTTTTTCATATAATTATCTACAACACTATCTAAATGACCCGAAACACAAATGTACCGCTAAAGTCATAATCAAAGATACTCCTATATGATGCAGGCTATAAAAAAACAAATTTTTTGAGTGAAGGGAAATAAGAAAATAGAATTTAAAGAACTTTTGAAATTTTCAATTGCTTTACTTAGTATCACCCTGACATTCCCTTCTACATCTATCACTTGAAATGTAAGTTGCTCTCGAACCAAATGATTAACAGCGCTGCTACGCTTGCATTGTTATGGCGGCTAAATTTAAAATGTATATAACAAAAAAGAGATTGTAGATTGTAGAAAAATGTCATTGATAGACAGTGATAACAAAAAAGTCAATCAACAAAAAACCAGCGTTTTATGCGAAATTTTATGCAAAGTTTGTTCTTGACCGTTTTTTTGCTTTTGTTTTAAAACACTCGGATTTTTCTAGTGACCATTCACTTTATTTTTCACATTTTAAGTGAACTCAGTTGCTCTCACTCCCAATTAAAATTTGTTGCTAATATATGTGGAAAAGGAAACTACGAGGCTTTGATAGCCGAGCTGTTAGTAATTGTGTTGAGACGTTTGGATATCGGAGATCGAATCTCTTCTTGGTCGAATTTATTGTACCTATAAATGAAAATTTATCCAGATTACATCACTTTGTTTTAAATTTCCCCGGCTGTCTATCGAAAGAATTTTGTCCAATGTTGGTTGATATTTTTCATTTTTGATCCGGACAACCTAAAAAGGAAGAAAGTCATTTTAATCTTGCGTGACTTGGCTTACTTATCTTAACGATTGCTTACACAAGTTTAATTAGTTATTTAGGGAGGTACGATTATTATAAATGAAAGAGCCCTTTACTTTTAAAGCTCTAATGAAATCTAAGATGCTTTTCTCCCTGCTAAAAATTTTAAAATTGTTTAACAACCGCCCTCATCTTCTCAACTGGCTAATAAATGGGCCATATTTTTGTTACACTTCAAAGAATTTGAGTTATTTGAAAGCTGCCTTTTTTCGACTCGAAGAGGAGTCTTTATAATTAAAATTTTAATGGAGTAAATTTGGAAGCAGGAAATGCAATGCCATAGAAGTTTTTGAGTGTTATAATTGTTGAACAAAATTGAGAGTGGAGCAAAAGAGTTTTTTTGTTCTTTTCGCTGTCTTTGAAAAGTCGGGAAACTGAGGTGTGAATAGGTTATAATATTTTTAAGGGTTCATGACAATTTACCCAATTCCATTTTACCCAATGCATTTTTACCCAATGCCATTTTACCCAACCTTCCATTTTACCCAATGCCATTTTACCCAATGCCAACTTACCCAATCCCAAGGTAACTAATTTTGAGAATTACCTAATATCTTTGATCTGATTGTAATTAATGCTCTGTTCAAGTTCAAAGCAAAGCGCGTAAGGCTAATTACACCGCATAAATAAAACGGCTCTGCCGTAGTTTAAAACAAATGACGTCAAGCATGCATTAACAAAAGCGAAACAGATTAAATTGCACCAAAAAGTTCAATGTCCTAAAAGGCGGCTTTTAGGTCAAATTCTCTTTTAGGTCAAAAAAACTTTGTCAGAGCGGCTTTTAGGTCATTTGTGTTTTAAAATGCGTGCAAGGCAGTCTTTAAAACAAAATTAACAATACGTGTCAAGCACAGATGATTTCCTTGAAAAAGTGTTGTGACACCCAGATGCCAAACTTCTACAGCATTTGTCGTCCTCGCTAAACCCTCAGCTGCGTCTCTGCTATGATTCCAGAGCTGCAAGGGGTATTGCGCTTCTTTCGTGTTTCTTCCAATTGTTTCCCCTTTAATATAAGTCTTCTGGAAATAATAAGTAAGATCATCGATCATTTGTAAAGATTCTTGTTCTAATTCGAGGACCTCCGAAACTTCTTGTATCTCTTCAATCACCAAGTCGAAAGAGGCCGAAACCATATACTCCGGAACGAAGCTAAGAGCTGGTATCATTCGCAGGGCAAGTGCAAGTTCTGCGTTGTTTTTGTACACTTTTTGAGGCCGATTTCAGATATCCTTCTATTGAAACTCTGACAAAGGTGAAAATAACAACCTTTGATTTCGCTTGTAGGATACTGTTCAGCAAACATATTGATTGCTGCCTTTTCAAAATCCAAGAGAATTTTGTGGGGTGCAACACCCCCCGTGAGCTCACTCAGGCCAACGAGTAGTTTTCTATATGAGTTCTCCCTTTTGTTACTGAGCAACGCATATATACACGGTGGGTAAAAACCTCCAATCTGAATATGTACGGTATACAGCTGGTAGAATTGGATAGGGGTGATTTTAAAAGTTCCATCGCAAAGCCATAGGGAATTGTTGGTTGGCAGTGATTGCAAATTTTCTCTGGTTCCAAAAATTAACATTCGCTCGTTATCTAATTTACCGGTATCATACAGACAGAATTCTTAAAATTGCACCGGAATATCGAAATGTCTGTCTATTATAGGTGGCTCATTTTTATCTTCTGTTACTTTTTGCCTATTGAGGCTCCGGTTGATTGCTGATCGTGTCGGCAGGGACAATTGTGTTGCAATATCTGACGCAATTGGCTGAAGGTTACTTGCAATGATCATATTGTTTACTGGATTCTGCTCGGTTCTGGCTGTTTTCTTCATTTTGCCCACAATCTTTTTCGCTTCAACGTGCCCAGTAATAATTTCATGGTTGTGTTCATTTTTCGTGGATAACAGTTGCTCGTTGGCGGTAATGGCAGTCATTTTGCATTTGTGTGAGTTCCACTTTGAACATTTCCAATGCGTTGTCGTTTTTGTTTCTAATTTCTTGTGGAAATCATTGCCGTCAATGATCAAAGTCAATCTATCTCGCTGGGACGTACCCCAAGTAATTGAACTCATTATATGCGTGTATTTTTGTCAAAATTTTGTTCAGAAGGATGCCTCAAAAAGGTTTATTTAATACATTTTAGTTTATGAGGTTTTTGCGTCCTGTTTAAATTAAGTACAATCTATTACCGTATCTCTTGTTAATTGTTGACTGGTACCTAAAGGATAGCATGATTATGTTTAAAATAAGTGCACTTGGTTACTTAATACCGTGTTAATTTTTGGCGGGTACCCAACTTTTCAGATTAAACAAATTATTGGAAACTTATTGTAATTTGGCTTTGAGTAACATGGCATTGGGTAAAATGGCATTGGGTAAAATGGCATTGGGTAAAATGGCAGGTTGGGTAAATTGACATGGGGTAAATTGGCATTGGGTAAAATGGTATTGGGTAAATTGTCCTGACACCATTGTTAAGTATGTTGAGATAGTTTTTAGAAGATTTTTAATTGATCCGAGTTTAATGGTACTTTCAAATGCCTTATAGCAGTTAATTGAAAAAGTTGTTCTCTGTCATAGACGACTGCAGTAAAAACTGTCAAAAACGTTCAAAAACGGTAATTTCCTAAACAAACTATCAGAAACAATAATCTCCGAAAAAAACGGTCAAAAGCAATATTTTCTAGATTTACCGATCAAAAACAATCAAAAATAATCATTTCCTAAAATTATCGATCAAAAACGGTCATTTCCCACACTAATTTGAGCTTTTTTGATCGGTCTGGTCAACAGGGGTGTTTGAGTCGTTTGAGTTCTTCATCAATATGTATCATGTGAAAATTGTTAGTCTGAATCATTGTTTAGATTTTGCTTTAGTAATGTTAAATTATTGTCAATCTTTCGACAAGAAAAACTAATTTTTCGCTATGACGATTGTCAATTTGTTGGCAAATAAGATCGAAGCCGTTCTCAATGTGTTCGCTAATTTGATGGGTTTTAATCTTGTGGCATTTGTTTCCTCAAAAGTGAACTGGATACAAATTCAAATGTTGCCTTGTTAGACATATTTTGATAACCTTCGTTATTTTGAATTTTTGGCTGCCATCTTGCAAAATAGCCGGGATCATTAGATAATTATTTGGAAGTTGTTCACATTTTTGCAGATGGTATTTTTTTACACAATTGGAACTTTTTCTTCAGCAGCACCTGAACATTTCTCCTGTCTTAATAATCTATCTAAGATACCGGAGTGTTTTAAACTCTTCCAGAAAAATTCAAACATCTGTTTCAAAAATCTGCTTCATGAACTCAAATTAGTTCTCAAAGATCAGAAACTACTAAGTGGTAGAAGAGAACCGTATGTTAATAATTTAACAGAATGCAGTTCAAAGGCCCGAGTTTATGCTTCCAAATTTTGTAATTTGTTAAATACAAATTACAAATACCTTCGATTTCTTGTCTTTTTGAATGTAGATTGGCATTTCAATGGATGAAACCTTGACCATAGCTAAACTGGCGGCCCTCCTTGACATATTCCAGTCACCGCTCAGTGCAGAGGAGTGCTGGGAGACAGCTGTGACGTCATCAGAGGGGTCAGTAGGGGAGTTTGAGAGACAGAGTCCCATTTTGGAACACCAGGTGTTCAATTCATACCACTCAGAGCACTTACTCACTCGGTACATGAAGAGATTGGAAAACAAGGTGAGACAAGACAGTTATGACGAGACCAAAAGATGTGAGCTAAAGAATATTAGGATCTTTTTCGTTTCTGCCCCCCCCCCCCCCCGTACGTTATGCACCCCCCAGTTACAGATCATGTTATTACATGTTAAATCATTTTGTAAAAATATGGCACGTGCGTCTCGGGGGAGGGGGGATGGTGGGTGCAAATAATATGCACCCCTTAAGCTGGGGGGGGGGGGCACAAACAGAAAAGATCCGAATATTTTATGGGTTTTTAGTTTGATTGCACTCGCCCAAAAGGAGGAGAGTTGGCAATGATTTTCTGGTCAATGAAATGAACTACCAATGTTGATTAATACTTTTTGTACTATGCTAAAGATGACCAATAAATCTATATATTAATTTTAACTCGAATGCTATACCACCATGTTTAAGCGCCTATCTTCACATGTTTTAGCGTCCCTTAAACATGCAGCCTAGCGTAATGCATGCATCCTATACCACCATGTTTAAGCGCCAATCTTCACATGTTTTAACGGTCCTTAAACATGCAGCGTGTTCTGTGGCTTGGTTTTATGTGTGTGCGTGCGTGTGTCCGTGAGCATGCATGCGTATGTGTGTGCGTGTATGTGTGTGTATGGGTGTGTGGTCTTTTCGGTTTTGGGACGTTCAATTCGATTTCGAACGTTTGCTTGCTTTTCAAACGTTCAATTTGTTTTCGAACGTTCTTTTTACTTGACCGCTTACGTCAATGTGACTCTGTTTGTGTGTGTGTGTGTGTGTGTTTGTGACCTTCAACTGATAAAATTTAACTGACGTTAACCATGACTTGGAGTAAAACCACTGAATTTTATCCTTGTGCGTTTGTGTGTGAACCTGTTTGCGCGCGCGTGTGTATGTGTAAGTGTGTTTGCGTGCACGCGTGTGAGACCTTGAGATTTTGACATTTAACTGAGGTTAACCGTTACATTGAGTTGCTTCAATGCAATACTGATTGTTTTTTTTACATATTATCATTCCTTTTTGCATATCCCAGATGGCCAACAATTTGGTAAGCATCCATTGGTGATTAAAATTAATTAGGGCGGGCAGGTTTTAACTGGTCTAAAGGTTTGTGAGTTTTTGCTCAGATTTTTTTTCATTGTCTCAGACTCTTATCCTGAAATTCAGTTATCCTCCTGACTTTTCTTCGCTAAAAGTTTTCTTCGCTTTTCTTGGCTAAAACGTTCTTTGCTTTTCTTCGTTAAAGACAACTTTCAGAAATGACTGCTCTACCAATAAAAGGACTGCAGCAAAGCTTTAAAGCTGAGATCACAAAATTTGAGCAGCAAATTGTGGTTGCTGTTGAGCGGTTGCAGACGGCATTGAATTATTCTGTCTATAAAACGAAAAGCCAAGAGTCCGACAGAAAGAAACTCGAAAAGTTGAGCAGTGCCCTAGAAAGTGCCCCGAAATAGATAGATTGAGAGCAACTATCAAAAAGACCTTTTTTGCTCACTTTCCTCACTTTCTTTTCTCTTTTTCTTTTCTCACTTCTCTTCTCACTTTCTTTTCTCACTTTCTTTTCTCTTTTTCTCTTCTCACTTTCTCTGCTCACTTTCTTCTCTCACTTTCTTTTCGCACTTTTTTTTCTCTTTCTTTTCTCTTTTTTTCTCACTTTCTTTTCTCACTTTCTTTTCTCACTTTCTTTTTCTCACTTTGTTTTTCTCACTTTGTTTTTCACTTTCTTTTTCTCACTTTCTTTTCTCACTTTCTTTCTCACTTCCTTTTCTCACTTTCTTTTCTCATTTTTTCCTCCTTTTTCTCACTTTCTTTTTCTCACTTTCTTTTCTCACTTTCTTTTCTCGCTTTCTTTCTCACTTTCTTTTCTCACTTTCTTTTCTCTTTTTCTTTTCTCTTTTTCTTTTCTTTTCTCTTTTTCTTTTCTCACTTTCTTTTCTCTTTTTTCCTCACTTTCTTTTCTCACTTTCTTTTCTCACTTTCTTTTCTCACTTTCTTTTCTCTATTTCTTTTCCCACTTCCTTTTCTCACTTCCTTTTCTCACTTTCTTTTCTCACCTTCTTTTCTCACTTTCTTTTCTCACTTTCTTTTGTCAATTTTTTTTCTCTTTTTTTCCTCACTTCCTTTTCTCACTTTCTTTTCTCCTTTTTTTTCTCACTTTCTTTTCTCACTTTCTTTTCTCACTTTCTTTTCTCACTTTCTTTTCTCACTTTCTTTTCTCATTTTCTTTTCTCACTTTCTTCACTTTCTTTTCTCACTTTCTTTTCTCATTTTCTTTTCTCACTTTCTTTTCTCACTTTCTTTTCTCTTTTTCTTTTCTCTTTTTCTTTTCTCTTTTTCTTTTCTCTTTTTCTTTTCTCTTTTTGTTTTTTAATTTCTTTGCTCACTTTCTTTGCTCACTTTCGTTTCTCATTTTCTTTTCTCACTTTCTTTTCTCACTTCCTTTTCTCACTTTCTTTTCTCATTTTTTCCTCCGTTTTTCTCACTTTCTTTTCTCACTTTCTTTTCTTACTTTCTTTTCTCACTTTTTTTTCTCTATTTCTTTTCCCACTTCCTTTTCTGACTTCCTTTTCTCACTTTCTTTTCTCACTTTCTTTTGTCAATTTTTTTTCTCTTTTTTTCTCACTTTCTTTTCTCACTTTCTTTTCTTACTTTCTTTTCTCCTTTTCTTTTCTCCTTTTCTTTTCTCACTTTCTTTGCTCACTTTCTATGCTCACTTTCTTTTCTCTTTTTCTTTTCTCTTTTTGTTTTCTCACTTTCTTTGCTCACTTTCGTTTCTCATTTTCTTTTCTCACTTTCTTTTCTCACTTTCTTTTCTCACTTTCTTTTCTCACTTTTTTTCTCACTCTTTTCTTTTCTCTTTTTCTTTTCTCTTTTTCTTTTCTCACTTTCTTTTCTCACTTTCTTTTCTCTTTTTCTTTTCTCACTTTCTTTTCTTACTTTCTTTTCTCTTTTTCTTTTTTCACTCTCTTTTTTCGTTTTTTCTCACTTTCTTTTCTCGCTTTCTTTTCTCACTTTTTTTCTCACTTTCTTTTCTCACTTTCTTTTCTCTTTTTTCATTTTTCTCAGTTTCTTTTCTCACCTTCTTTCCCCACTTTTGTTTCTCATTTTCTCTTCTCATTTTCTTTTCTCACTTTCTTTGCCCACTTTCTTTGCCTACTTTCTTTGCCCACTTTCTTTTCTCACTTTCTTTTCTCACTTTCTTTTCACACTTTGTTTTCTCACTTTTTTTCTCACTTTTTTTCTCACTTTCTTTTCTCACTTTCTTTTCTCACTTTCTTTTCTCACTTTCTTTCTTTTTCTTTTCTCTTTTTCTTTTCTCTTTTTCTTTTCTGTTTTTCTTTTCTCTTTTTCTTTTCTTTTTTTCTTTTCTCTTTTTCTTTTCTCTTTTCTTTTCTCACTCTTTTCATTTTTTCTTGTCTCGTTTTTTTCTCACTTTTCTCATTTTCTATTCTCACTTTTCTCACTTTCTTTTCTCACTTTCTTTTCTCACTTTCTTTTCTCACTTTCTTTTCTCACTTTCTTTTCTCACTTTCTTTTCTCACTTTCTTTTCTCACTTTCTTTTCTCACTTTCTTTTCTCACTTTCTTTTCTCACTTTCTTTTCTCACTTTCTTTTCTCACTTTCTTTTCTCACTTTTTTTTCTTTTCTCACTTTCTTTTCTCACTTTCTTTTCTCACTTTTTTTCTCACTTTCTTTTCTCTTTTTCTTTTCTCTTTTTCTTTTCTCTTTTTCTTTTCTCTTTTTCTTTTCTCACTTTCTTTTCTCACTTTCTTTTCTCACTTTCTTTTCTCTTTTTCTTTTCTCTTTTTCTTTTCTCACTTTCTTTTCTCACTTTCTTTTCTCACTTTCTTTTCTCTTTTTCGTTTCTCACTTTCTTTTCTTACTTTCTTTTCTCTTTTTCTTTTTTCACTCTCTTTTTTCGTTTTTTCTGGCTTTCTTTTCTCGCTTTCTTTTCTCACTTTCTTTTCTCACTTTCTTTTCTCACTTTCTTTTCTCACTTTCTTTTCTCATTTTTTCATTTTTCTCAGTTTCTTTTCTCACCTTTTTTCCCCACTTTCTTTTCTCATTTTTTCATTTTTCTCACTTTCTTTTCTCACTTTCTTTGCCCACTTTCTTTGCCCACTTTCTTTGCCCACTTTCTTTTCTCACTTTCATTTCTCACTTTCTTTTCACACTTTGTTTTCTCACTTTCTTTTCTCACTTTCTTTTCTCACTTTCTTTTCTCACTTTCTTTTCTCTTTTTCGTTTCTCACTTTCTTTTCTTACTTTCTTTTCTCTTTTTCTTTTTTCACTCTCTTTTTTCGTTTTTTCTGGCTTTCTTTTCTCGCTTTCTTTTCTCACTTTCTTTTCTCACTTTCTTTTCTCACTTTCTTTTCTCACTTTCTTTTCTCATTTTTTCATTTTTCTCAGTTTCTTTTCTCACCTTTTTTCCCCACTTTCTTTTCTCATTTTTTCATTTTTCTCACTTTCTTTTCTCACTTTCTTTGCCCACTTTCTTTGCCCACTTTCTTTGCCCACTTTCTTTTCTCACTTTCTTTTCTCACTTTCTTTTCTCACTTTCTTTTCTCACTTTCTTTTCTCACTTTCTTTTCTCACTTTCTTTTCTCACTTTCTTTTCTCACTTTCTTTTCTCACTTTCTTTTCTCACTTTCTTTTCTCACTTTCTTTTCTCACTTTTTTTTCTTTTCTCACTTTCTTTTCTCACTTTCTTTTCTCACTTTTTTTCTCACTTTCTTTTCTCTTTTTCTTTTCTCTTTTTCTTTTCTCTTTTTCTTTTCTCTTTTTCTTTTCTCACTTTCTTTTCTCACTTTCTTTTCTCACTTTCTTTTCTCTTTTTCTTTTCTCTTTTTCTTTTCTCACTTTCTTTTCTCACTTTCTTTTCTCACTTTCTTTTCTCTTTTTCGTTTCTCACTTTCTTTTCTTACTTTCTTTTCTCTTTTTCTTTTTTCACTCTCTTTTTTCGTTTTTTCTGGCTTTCTTTTCTCGCTTTCTTTTCTCACTTTCTTTTCTCACTTTCTTTTCTCACTTTCTTTTCTCACTTTCTTTTCTCATTTTTTCATTTTTCTCAGTTTCTTTTCTCACCTTTTTTCCCCACTTTCTTTTCTCATTTTTTCATTTTTCTCACTTTCTTTTCTCACTTTCTTTGCCCACTTTCTTTGCCCACTTTCTTTGCCCACTTTCTTTTCTCACTTTCATTTCTCACTTTCTTTTCACACTTTGTTTTCTCACTTTCTTTTCTCACTTTCTTTTCTCACTTTCTTTTCTCTTTTTCTTTTCTCTTTTTCTTTTCTGTTTTTCTTTTCTCTTTTTCTTTTCTTTTTCTTTTCTCTTTTTCTTTTCTCTTTTCTTTTCTCACTCTTTTCATTTTTTCTTGTCTCGATTTTTTCTCACTTTTCTCATTTTCTATTCTCACTTTTCTCACTTTCTTTTCTCACTTACTTTTCTCACTTCTCTCACTTTCTCTTCTCACTTTACTCACTTTCTTTTCTCATTTTCTTTTCTCACTTTCTTTTCTCTTTTTCTTGTCTCGTTTTTTTCTCACTTTCTTTTCTCATTTTCTTTTCTCACTTTTCTCACTTTCTTTTCTCACTTTCTGTTCTCCTTTTTTTTCTCACTTTTCTCACTTTCTTTTCGCACTTTCTTCTCTCACTTTCTTCTCTCACTTTCTTTTCTCACTTTACTCACTTTCTTTTCTCATTTTCTTTTCTCATTTTTTCCTCCTTTTTTCTCACTTTCTTTTCTCACTTTCTATTCTCACTTTCTTTTCTCACTTTCTTTTCTCACTTTCTTTTCTCACTTTCTTTTCTCACTTTCTTTTCTCACTTTCTTATCTCACTTTCTTTTCTCACTTTCTTTTCTCACTTTCTTTTCTCACTTACTTTTCTCACTTACTTTTCTCACTTTCTTTTCTCACTTTCTTTTCTCATTTTCTTTTCTCACTTTCTTTTCTCACTTTCTTTTCTCACTTTCTTTTCTCTATTTCTTTTCTCTATTTCTTTTCTCTATTTCTTTTCTCTATTTCTTTTCTCTTTTTCTTTTCTCTTTTTCTTTTCTCTTTTTCTTTTCTCTTTTTCTTTTCTCACTTTCTTTGCTCACTTTTTTTCTCTTTTTCTTTTCTCACTTTCTCTTCTTACTTTCTTTTCTCTTTTTCTTTTTTCACTCTTTTTTCGTTTTTTTCTCACTTTCTTTTCTCGCTTTCTTTTCTCACTTTTTTTCTCACTTTCTTTTCTCACCTTCTTTCCCCACTTTCGTTTCTCATTTTCTCTTCTCACTTTCTTTTCTCACTTTCTTTGCCCACTTTCTTTTCTCTCTTTCTTTTCTCATTTTCTTTTCTCACTTTCTTTTCTCACTTTCTTTTCTCACTTTCTTTTCTCACTTTCTTTCTTTTCTCTTTTTCTTTTCTCTTTTTCTTTTCTCTTTTTATTTTCTGTTTTTCTTTTCTCTTTTTCTTTTCTCTTTTTCTTTTCTCTTTTCTTTTCTCACTCTTTTCATTTTTTCTTGTCTCGTTTTTTTCTCACTTTCTTTTCTCATTTTCTATTCTCACTTTTCTCACTTTCTTTTCTCACTTTCTTTTCGCCCTTTTTTCTCACTTTTCTCACTTTCTTCTCTCATTTTCTTTTCTCACTTTCTTTTCTCACTTTCTTTTCTCATTTTCTTTTCTCATTTTTTTCCTCCCTTTTTTCTCACTTTCTTTTCTCACTTTCTTTTCTAACACTTTCTTTTCTAACTTTCTTTTCTATCTTTCTTTTCTAACACTTTCTTTTCTAACTTTCTTTTCTCACTTTTTTCCCTCACTTTTTTCCCTCACTTTTTTCCCTCACTTTCTTCTTCCACTTCTTTTCTCTTTTTCTTTCCTCACTATCTTTTTTCACTTTCTTTTCTCACTTTCTTTTCTCACTTTATTTTCTCACTTTCTTTTCTCACTTTATTTTCTCACTTTCTTTTCTCACTTTCTTTTCTCACTTTCTTTTCTCACTTTTTCCCCTCACTATCTTCTTTCACTTCTTTTCTCACTTTCTCTTCTCACTTTTTCGCTTTTTCTTTTCTCACTTTCTTTTCTCACTTTGTTTTCTCACTTTCTTTAATCACGAATTTAAGATTACGTCGTATGTGACGACGTCATCTATTGTAATATATTGTTAATGTTCACCTCCAATTATGATGGAGGTAGATTGGCCAAGTCCTTCACTTGGACACGTTTGGATTTTTCATCTCCAGCTTTCGCGCTCTCAGTTGGTCGGCACTTGCAGCACATGTAATCCCCTCGGGGCTTTCAGCTGTAAGTGCCGCAGCTCTTTTGAGTATGGGGGAGATGAATCGTTCATTCGTGTTTGGGTGTTGGACTTGTATTTTATAGGTAATTTGGCAGTATAAAATGTGATCTCGAAAGATGCGATTTTTTTGAAAAATTAGGATTTGATTCTCAGCCGCTCTTCGCCTGTTTTACCGCACCTTAAACATGTTGATTAATGTTTTATATGAGTTGCGCTCTGCCATCATGTAGAAGTTCGTTAGCGGTCTTAGCGGTACTTAAATATGCAAGATAGCTCAGCCAATTAAGTCTTTATCAAAAAATTGGTGTTACTTGGTGTAATATACTAAACCAAACTCATCGGTAACGTAACGTAATACCTGTGGCTGTTGAACGAGGGGCATGGCTTACAGCTCGAGCTGGTACGAAAAAAATCTCAGTTTTAAACCTAATCTTTTAAATGATTTTCTTGCGATGCTTTTGCGGGCCTGCTAGTCTATATAATAATTCTAACTCGAATGCTATACCACCATGTTTAAGCGCCTATCTTCACATGTTTTAGCGTCCCTTAAACATGCAGCCTAGCGTAATGCATGCATCCTATACCACCATATTTAAGCGCCAATCTTCACATGTTTTAATGGTCCTTAAACATGCAGCGTGTTCTGTGGCTTGGTTTTATGTGCGCGTGCGTGTGTCCGTGAGCATGCATGCGTATGTGTGTGCGTGTATGTGTGTGTATGTGTGTGTGCACGTAGGCATTCAAATGACCATTTTGCTCTTTTCGGTTTTGGGACGTTCAATTCGTTTTCGAACGTTTGATTAGTTTTCAAACGTTTGCTTGCTTTTCAAGCGTTCAATTTGTTTTCGAACGTTCTTTTTACTTGACCGCTTACGTCTATGTGACTCTGTTTGTGTTTGTGTGTGTGTGTGTGTGTGTTTGTGACCTTCAACTGATAAATTTTAACTGACGTTAACCATGGCTTGGAGTAAAACCACTGAATTTTATCCATGTGCGTTTGTGTGTGATACTGTTTGCGCGCGCGTGTGTGTGTATGTAAGTGTGTTTGCGTGCACGCGTGTTAGACCTTGAGATTTTGACATTTAACTGAGGTTAACCGTTACATTGAGTTGGTTTAATGCAATACTGATTGTTCTTTTTACATATCATCATTCCTTTTTGCATATTCCAGATGGCCAACGATTTGGTAAGCATCCATTGGTGATTAAAATTAACTAGGGCGGGCAGGTCTTAACTGGTCTAAAGGTTTGTGAGGTTTTGCTCAGTTTTTTTTCGTTGTCTCAGACTCTTATCCTGAAATTCAGTTATCCTCCTGACTTTTCTTCGCTAAAACTTTTCTTCGCTTTTCTTGGCTAAAACGTTCTTCGCTTTTCTTCGTTAGAGATAACTTTCAGAAATGACTGCTCTACTAATAAAAGCTCTACCAATTTGAGCAGCAAATTATGGTTGCTGTTGAGCGGTTGCAGACGGCATTGAATTATTCTGTCTATAAAACGAAAAGCCAAGAATCTGACAGAAAGAAACTCAAAAAGTTGAGCAGGGCCTTAAGAAAGTGCCCCGAAATAGTGCCCCAAAAGTGCCCCGAAATAGCGCCCCGAAAGTGCCCCGAGCATCTATCAAAAAGACCTTTTTTTGCTCACTTTTTCTCTTTTTTCACTTTTTTCCTCACTTTCTTTTCTCACTTTCTTTTCTCCTTTTCTTTTCTCACTTTCTTTTCTCACTTTCTTTTCTCACTCTCTTTTCTCACTTTCTTTTCTCACTTTCTTTTCTCTTTTTCTTTTCTCACTTTCTTTTTCTCACTTTCTTTTCTCACTTCCTTTTCTAACTTTCTTTTCTCACTTTCTTTTCTCACTTTCTTTTCTCACTTTCTTTTATCACTTTCTCTTCTCACTTTCTTTTCTCACTTTCTTTTCTCACTTTCTTTTCTCAATTTTTTTCTCTTTTTTCACTTTTTTTCCTCACTTTCTTTTCTCACTTTCTTTTCTCACTTTCTTTTCTCACTTTCTTTTCTCACTTTCTTTTCTCACTTTCTTTTCTCACTTTCTTTTCTCACTTTCTTTTCTCACTTTCTTTTCTCACTTTCTTTTTTCGCTTTCTTTTCTCCCTTTCTTTTCTCACTTGTTTGCTCACTTTCTTTTCTCACTTTCTTTTCTCACTTTCGTTTCTCACTTTCTTTTCTCATTTTCTTTTCTCTTTAACTTTTCTCACTTTCTTTTCTCACTCTCTTTTCTTACATTCTTTTCTCACTTTCTTTTCTAACTTTCTTTTCTCACTTTCTTTTCTCACTTTTTTTGCTCACTTTCTTTTCTCTTTTTCTTTTATCATTTTCTTTTCTCACTTTCTTTTCTCCCTTTCTTTTCTCATTTGCTCTTCTCACTTTCTTTTCTCTTTTTTTTCACTCTCTTTTCTCATTTTTTCCTCCCTTTTTTCTCACTTTCTTTTCTCACTTTCTTTTCTCACTTTCTTTTCTCTTTCTTTTTTTCTTTTTCTTTTCTCACTTTCTATTCTCATTTTCTTTTCTTTTTTCCCTCACTTTCTTTTCTCACTTTCTTTTCTCACTTTCTTTTCTCACTTTCTTTTCTCACTTTCTTTTCTCACTTTCTTTTCTCACTTTCTTTTCTCACTTTCTTTCCTCACTTTCTTTTCTCACTTTCTTTTCTCATTTTTTTTCTCTTTTTCTTTCTCACGTTCTTTTCTCACTTTCTTTTCTCACTTTCTTTTCTCACTTTCTTTTCTCACTTTCTTCTCTCACTTTTTTTGCTCACTTTCTTCTCTCACTTTCTTTTCTCACTTTCTTTTCTCACTTTCTTTTCTCACTTTCTTTTCTCATTTTCTTTTCTCTTTTTGATTTCTAACTTTCTTTTCTCACTTTCTTTTCTCACTTTCTTTTCTCACTTTCTTTTCTCACTTTCTTTTCTCACTTTCTTTTCTCACTTTCTTTTCTCACTTTTTTTGCTCACTTTCTTTTCTCACTTTCTTTTCTCACTTTCTTTTCTCATTTGCTTTTCTCACTTTCTTTTCTCTTTTTCTGTTTTCACTCTCTTTTCTCATTTTTTCCTCCCTTTTTTCTAACTTTCTTTTCTCACTTTCTTTTCTCACTTTCTTTTCTCACTTTTTTTGCTCACTTTCTTTTCTCACTTTCTTTTCTCACTTTCTTTTATTATTTTCTTTTCTCTTTTTCTTTTCTCGCTTTCTTCTCTCACTTTCGTTTCTCATTTGCTTTTCTCACTTTCTTTTCTCTTTCTTTTTTTTCTTTTCTCACTTTCTTTTCTCATTTTCTTTTCTCACTTTCTTTTCTCATTTCCTTTTCTCTTTTTTTCCTCACTTTCTTTTCTCACTTTCTTTTCTCACTTTCTTTTCTCACTTTTTTTTCTCACTTTCTTTTCTCACTTTCTTTTCTCACTTTCTCTTCTCACTTTCTTTTCTCACTTTCTTTTCTCACTTTCTTTTCTCACTTTCTTTTCTCACTTTCTTTCCTCACTTTCTTTTCTCACTTTCTTTTCTCACTTTTTTTCTCACTTTCTTTTCTCACTTTCTTCTCTCACTTTTTTTGCTCACTTTCTTCTCTCAATTTCTTTTCTCACCTTCTTTTCTCACTTTCTTTGCTCACTTTCTTTTCTCATTTTCTTTTCTCTTTTTCTTTTCTCACTTTCTTTTCTCACTTTTTTTTCTCACTTTCTTTTCTCACTTTCTTTTCTCACTTTCTTTTCCCACTTTCTTTTCTCACCTTCTTTTCTCATTTTTTTTGCTCACTTTATTTTCTCACTTTCTTTTCTCATTTTCTTTTCTCTTTTTCTTTTCTCACTTTCTTTTCTCCTTTTCTTTTCTTATTTGCTTTTCTCACTTTCTTTTCTCTTTTTCTTTTTTCATTCTCTTTTCTCGTTTTTTCCTCCCTTTTTTCTCACTTTCTTTTCTCACTTTCTTTTCTCACTTTCTTTTTTTTTCTTTTTCTTTTCTCACTTTCTTTTCTCGTTTTCTTTTCTCTTTTTTTCCTCACTTTCTTTTCTCAGTTTGTTTTTTCACTTTCTTTTCTCACTTTCTTTTCTCACTTTCTTTTCTCACTTCCTTTTTTCACTTTCTTTTCTCACTTTCTTTTCTCACTTTCTTTTCTCACTTTCTTTTCTCACTTTTTCTTCTCACTTTCTTTTCTCACTTTCTTTTCTCACTTTCTTTTCTCACTTTCTTTTCTCACTTTCTTTTCTCACTTTCTTTTCTCACTTTCTTTTCTAACTTTTTTTCTCACTTTCTTTCCTCACTTTCTTCTCTCACTTTTTTTGCTCACTTTCTTCTCTCACTTTCTTTTCTCACCTTCTTATCTCACTTTCTTTTCTCACTTTCTTTTCTCATTTTCTTTTCTCTTTTTCTTTTCTCACTTTCTTTTCTCAGTTTTTTTTCTCACTTTCTTTTCTCACTTTCTTTTCTCACTTTCTTTTCTCACTTTCTTTTCTCACTTTCTTTTCTCACTTTTTCTTCTCACTTTCTTTTCTCACTTTCTTTTCTCACTTTCTTTTCTCACTTTCTTTTCTCACTTTCTTTTCTCACTTTCTTTTCTCACTTTCTTTTCTAACTTTTTTTCTCAC
This sequence comes from Convolutriloba macropyga, assembly GCF_964194025.1. NCBI lineage: Eukaryota > Metazoa > Xenacoelomorpha > Acoela > Convolutidae > Convolutriloba > Convolutriloba macropyga. The sequence continues at coordinate 13,640,630 of NC_134471.1, read as the reverse complement.
TTTCTTTCCTCACTTTCTTCTCTCACTTTTTTTGCTCACTTTCTTCTCTCACTTTCTTTTCTCACCTTCTTATCTCACTTTCTTTTCTCACTTTCTTTTCTCATTTTCTTTTCTCTTTTTCTTTTCTCACTTTCTTTTCTCAGTTTTTTTTCTCACTTTCTTTTCTCACTTTCTTTTCTCACTTTTTTTCCCACTTTCTTTTCTCACTTTTTTTCTCACTTTTTTTGCTCACTTTATTTTCTCACTTTCTTTTCTCATTTTCTTTTCTCTTTTTCTTTTCTCACTTTCTTTTCTCCTTTTCTTTTCTTATTTGCTTTTCTCACTTTCTTTTCTCTTTTTCTTTTTTCACTCTCTTTTCTCGTTTTTTCCTCCCTTTTTTCTCACTTTCTTTTCTCACTTTCTTTTCTCACTTTCTTTTTTTTCTTTTTCTTTTCTCACTTTCTTTTCTCGTTTTCTTTTCTCTTTTTTTCCTCACTTTCTTTTCTGAGTTTGTTTTCTCACTTTCTTTTCTCACTTTCTTTTCTCACTTTCTTTTCTCACTTCCTTTTCTCAATTTCTTTTCTCACTTCCTTTTCTCACTTCCTTTTCTCAGTTTCTTTTCTCACTTTCTTTTCTCACTTTCTTTTCTCAATTTTTTTTTCACTTTTTTTCCTCACTTTCTTTTCTCACTTTCTTTTCTCACTTCCTTTTCTCACTTTCTTTTCTCACTTTCTTTTCTCCTTTTCTTTTCTCACTTTCTTTTCTCACTTTCTTTTCTCACTTTCTTTTCTCACTTTTTTTCTCACTTTCTTTTCTCACTTTCTTTTCTCACTTTCTTTTCTCACTTTCTGTTCTCAGTTTTTTGCTCATTTTTTTGCTCATTTTCTTTTCTCACTTTCTTTTCTCACTTTGTTTTCTCTTTTTCTTTTCTCACTTTTTTTTCTCATTTTCTTTTCTCTTTTTCTATTTTCACTCTCTTTTTTCGTTTTGCTTCTCACTTTCTTTTCCCGTTTTCTTCCCACTTTCTTTTCTCACTTTCTTTTCTCATTTTTTCCTCCTTTTTTCTCCCTTTCTTTTCTAACCTTCTTTTCTAACTTTTGTTTCTCATTTTCTTTTCTCACTTTCTTTTCTCACTTTCTTTTCTCACTTTCTTTTCTCACTTTCTTTTCTCTTTTTCTTTTCTCACTTTCTTTTCTCACTTTCTTTTCTCACTTTCTTTTCTCACTTTTTTTTCTCACTTTGTTTTCTCACTTTCTTTTCTCACTTTCTTTTCTCACTTTCTTCTCTCACCTTCTTTTCTCACTTTTCTCACTTTCTTTTCTCATTTTCTTTTCTCATTTTTACTCCCTTTCTCACTTTCTTTTCTCACTTTCTTTTCTCACTTTCTTCTCTCACTTTCTTCTCTCACCTTCTTTTCTCACTTTTCTCACTTTCTTTTCTCATTTTCTTTTCTCATTTTTACTCCCTTTCTCACTTTCTTTTCTCACTTTCTTTTCTCACTTTCTTTTCTCACTTTCTTTTCTCACTTTATTTTTTCATTTTCTTTTCTCATTTTCTTTTCTCACTTTCGTTTCTCACTTTCTTTTCTCATTTTCTTTTCTCTTTTTCTTTTCTCACTTTCTTTTCTCACTTTTTTTTCTCACTTTCTTTTCTCACTTTCTTTTCTCACTTTCTTTTCCCACTTTCTTTTCTCACTTTCTTTTCTCACTTTTTTTGCTCACTTTATTTTCTCACTTTCTTTTCTCATTTTCTTTTCTCTTTTTCTTTTCTCACTTTCTTTTCTCCTTTTCTTTTCTTATTTGCTTTTCTCACTTTCTTTTCTCTTTTTCTTTTTTCACTCTCTTTTCTCGTTTTTTCCTCCCTTTTTTCTCACTTTCTTTTCTCACTTTCTTTTTTTCTTTTTCTTTTCTCACTTTCTTTTCTCGTTTTCTTTTCTCTTTTTTCCTCACTTTCTTTTCTCAGTTTGTTTTCTCACTTTCTTCTCTCACTTTCTTTTCTCACTTTCTTTTCTCACTTCCTTTTCTCACTTTCTTTTCTCACTTCCTTTTCTCACTTCCTTTTCTCAGTTTCTTTTCTCACTTTCTTTTCTCACTTTCTTTTCTCACTTTCTTTTCTCAATTTCTTTTTTTTTCACTTTTTTTTCCTCACTTTCTTTTCTCACTTTCTTTTCTCACTTCCTTTTCTCACTTTCTTTTCTCACTTTCTTTTCTCCTTTTCTTTTCTCACTTTCTTTTCTCACTTTCTTTTCTCAATTTCTTTTCTAACTTTTTTTTCTCACTTTCTTTTCTCACTTTCTTTTCTCACTTTCTTTTCTCACTTTCTGTTCTCAGTTTTTTGCTCATTTTTTTGCTCACTTTCTTTTCTCACTTTCTTTTCTCACTTTGTTTTCTCTTTTTCTTTTCTCACTTTTTTTTCTCATTTTCTTTTCTCTTTTTCTATTTTCACTCTCTTTTTTCGTTTTGCTTCTCACTTTCTTTTCCCGTTTTCTTCCCACTTTCTTTTCTCACTTTCTTTTCTCATTTTTCCTCCTTTTTTCTCCCTTTCTTTTCTAACCTTCTTTCCTCACTTTTGTTTCTCATTTTCTTTTCTCACTTTCTTTTCTCACTTTCTTTTCTCACTTTCTTTTCTCACTTTCTTTTCTCTTTTTCTTTTCTCACTTTCTTTTCTCACTTTCTTTTCTCACTTTCTTTTCTCACTTTCTTTTCTCACTTTCTTTTCTCACTTTCTTTTCTCACTTTCTTTTCTCACTTTCTTCTCTCACCTTCTTTTCTCACTTTTCTCACTTTCTTTTCTCATTTTCTTTTCTCATTTTTTACTCCCTTTTTTCTCACTTTCTTTTCTCACTTTCTTTTCTCACTTTCTTTTCTCACTTTCTTCTCTCACTTTCTTCTCTCACTTTTTTTGCTCACTTTCTTTTCTCACTTTCTTTTCTCACTTTCTTTTCTCACTTTCTTTTCTCACTTTATTTTCTCATTTTCTTTTCTCATTTTCTTTTCTCATTTTCTTTTCTCTTTTTTTTCTCACTTTCTTTTCTCACTTTCTTTTCTCACTTTCTTTTCTCACTTTCTTTTCTCACTTTCTTTTCTCACTTTCTTTTCTCACTTTCTTTTCTCACTTTCTTTTCTCACTTTCTTTTCTCACTTTCTTTTCTCATTTTCTTTTCTCATTTTCTTTTCTTTTTTCTTTTCTCACTTTCTTTTCTCTTTTTCTATTTTCACTCTTTTTTCGTTTTTTTTTCTCACTTTCTTTTCCCACTTTCTTCTCACTTTCTTTTCTCACTTTCTTTTCTCATTTTTTCCTCCTCTTTTCTGCCTTCCGTTTCTAACCTTCTTTCCTCACTTTTGTTTCTCATTTTCTTTTCTCACATTCTTTTCTCACTTTCTTTTCTCACTTTCCTCACTTTTTCTCACTTTCTTTTCTCACTTTCTTTTCTCACTTTCTTTTCTCACTTTCTTTTCTCACTTTCTTTTCTCACTTTCTTTTCTCACTTTCTTTTCTCTTTTTCTTTTCTCGTTTTCTTTTCTCACTTTCTTTTCTCACTTTCTTTTCTCCCTTTTTTTCTCACTTTTCTCACTTTCTTTTCTCACTTTCTTTTCTCTCTTTCTTTTCTCACTTTCTTCTCTCACTTTCTTTTCTCACTTTTCTCACTTTCTTTTCTCATTTTTTTCTCATTTTTTACTCCCTTTTTTCTCACTTTCTTTTCTCACTTTCTTTTCTCATTTTTTTATCACTTTCTTTTCTCACTTTCTCTTTTCTCACTTTCTTTTCTCACTTTCTTTTCTCACTTTTTCTTAATCTTTTTCTTTTCTCGTTTTGTTCTCACTTTCTTTTCTCACTTTCTTACCTTACTTTTATTCTCACTTTCTGTCTCACTTTCTGTCTCACTTCCTTTTCTCACTTCCTTTTCTCACTTCCTTTTCTCACTTCCTTTTCTCACTTTCTTTTCTCACTTTTTTTCTCACTTTCTTTTCTCACTTTCTTCTATCACTTTCTTTTCTCACTGTTTTTCCTCACTTTTTTCCCTTACTTTCTTCTTCCACTTTCTTTTCTTTCTTTCCTCACTATCTTTTCTCACTTTCTTTTCTCACTTTTTCTCACTTTCGTTTCTCACTTTCTTTTCTCACTTTCTTTTCTCACTTCCTTTTCTCACTTTCTTTTCTCACTTTTTCTCACTTTCGTTTCTCACTTTCTTTTCTCACTTTCTTTTCTCACTTTCTTTTCTCACTTTCTTTTCTCATTTTTTCTCACTTTCTTTTCTCACTTTCTTTTCTCACTTTCTTTTCTCACTTTCTTTTCTCACTTTCTTTTCTCACTTTCTTTTCTTACTTTCTTTTCTCTTTTTCTTTTCTCGTTTTCTTTTCTCGTTTTCTTTTCTCACTTTTCTCACTTTCTTTTCTCATTTTCTTTTCTCATTTTTTTACTCCCTTTTTTCTAACCTTCTTTCCTCACTTTTGTTTCTCACTTTCTTTTCTCACTTTCTTTTCTCACTTTTTCTCACTTTCTTTTCTCACTTTCTTTTCTCACTTTCTTTTCTCACCTTCTTTTCTCACTTTCTTTTCTTACTTTCTTTTCTCTTTTTCTTTTCTCGTTTTCTTTTCTCGTTTTCTTTTCTCACTTTCTTTTCTCACTTTCTTTTCTCCCTTTTTTTCTCACTTTTCTCGCTTCTTTTCTCACTTTCTTTTCTCACTTTCTTTTCTCACTTTCTTTTCTCACTTTCTTCTCTCACTTTCTTTTTTCACTTTTTCCCCTCACTATCTTCTTCCACTTCTTTTCTCACTTTCTCTTCTCACTTTTTCGCTTTTTCTTTTCTCACTTTCTTTTCTCACTTTGTTTTCTCACTTTCTTTTATCACTTTCTTTTCTCACTTTCTCTTTTCTCACTTTCTTTTCTCACTTTCTATTCTCACTTTCTTTTATCTTTTTCTTTTCTCGTTTTGTTCTCACTTTCTTTTCTCACTTTCTTACCTCACTTTTATTCTCACTTTCTTTCTCACTTTCTTTCTCACTTCCTTTTCTCACTTCTTTTTCTCACTTCTTTTTCTCACTTTCTTTTCTCACTTTCGTTTCTCACTTTCTTTTCTCACTTTCTTTTCTCACTTTCTTTTCTCACTTTCTTTTCTCATTTTTTCTGACTTTCTTTTCTCACTTTCTTTTCCCACTTTCTTCTCACTTTCTTTTCTCACTTTCTTTTCTCATTTTTTCCTCCTCTTTTCTCCCTTCCTTTTCTAACCTTCTTTCCTCACTTTTGTTTCTCATTTTCTTTTCTCGCATTCTTTTCTCACTTTCTTTTCTCACTTTCCTCACTTTTTCTCACTTTCTTTTCTCACTTTCTTTTCTCACTTTCTTTTCTCACTTTCTTTTCTCACTTTCTTTTCTCTTTTTCTTTTCTCGTTTTCTTTTCTCACTTTCTTTTCTCACTTTCTTTTCTCCCTTTTTTTTCTCACTTTTCTCACTTTCTTTTCTCACTTTCTTTTCTCACTTTTTCTCACTTTCGTTTCTCACTTTCTTTTCTCACTTTCTTTTCTCACTTTCTTTTCTCACTTTCTTTTCTCATTTTTTCTCACTTTCTTTTCTCACTTTCTTTTCCCACTTTCTTCTCACTTTCTTTTCTCACTTTCTTTTCTCATTTTTTCCTCCTCTTTTCTCCCTTCCTTTTCTAACCTTCTTTCCTCACTTTTGTTTCTCATTTTCTTTTCTCACATTCTTTTCTCACTTTCTTTTCTCACTTTCCTCACTTTTTCTCACTTTCTTTTCTCACTTTCTTTTCTCACTTTCTTTTCTCACTTTCTTTTCTCACTTTCTTTTCTCACTTTCTTTTCTCACTTTCTTTTCTTTTTCTTTTCTCGTTTTCTTTTCTCATTTTCTTTTCTCCCTTTTTTTCTCACTTTTCTCACTTTCTTTCCTCACTATCTTTTCTCACTTTCTTTTCTCACTTTTTCTCACTTTCGTTTCTCACTTTCTTTTCTCACTTTCTTTTCTCACTTCCTTTTCTCACTTTCCTCACTTTTTCTCACTTTCGTTTCTCACTTTCTTTTCTCACTTTCTTTTCTCACTTTCTTTTCTCACTTTCTTTTCTCATTTTTTCTCACTTTCTTTTCTCACTTTCTTTTCCCACTTTCTTCTCACTTTCTTTTCTCACTTTCTTTTCTCATTTTTTCCTCCTCTTTTCTCCCTTCCTTTTCTAACCTTCTTTCCTCACTTTTGTTTCTCATTTTCTTTTCTCACATTCTTTTCTCACTTTCTTTTCTCACTTTCCTCACTTTTTCTCACTTTCTTTTCTCACTTTCTTTTCTCACTTTCTTTTCTCACTTTCTTTTCTCACTTTCTTTTCTCACTTTCTTTTCTCACTTTCTTTTCTCTTTTTCTTTTCTCGTTTTCTTTTCTCACTTTCTTTTCTCACTTTCTTTTCTCCCTTTTTTTCTCACTTTCTTTTCTCACTTTCTTTTCTCACTTTCTTTTCTCACTTTCTTTTCTCATTTTTTCTCACTTTCTTTTCTCACTTTCTTTTCCCACTTTCTTCTCACTTTCTTTTCTCACTTTCTTTTCTCATTTTTTCCTCTTCTTTTCTCCCTTCCTTTTCTAACCTTCTTTCCTCACTTTTGTTTCTCATTTTCTTTTCTCACATTCTTTTCTCACTTTCTTTTCTCACTTTCCTCACTTTTTCTCACTTTCTTTTCTCACTTTCTTTTCTCACTTTCTTTTCTCATTTTCTTTTCTCACTTTCTTTTCTCACTTTCTTTTCTTACTTTCTTTTCTCTTTTTCTTTTCTCGTTTTCTTTTCTCACTTTCCTTTCTCACTTTCTTTTCTCCCTTTTTTTTCTCACTTTTCTCACTTTCTTTCCTCACTATCTTTTCTCACTTTCTTTTCTCACTTTTTCTCACTTTCGTTTCTCACTTTCTTTTCTCACTTTCTTTTCTCACTTCCTTTTCTCACTTTCTTTTCTCACTTTTTCTCACTTTCGTTTCTCACTTTCTTTTCTCACTTTCTTTTCTCACTTTCTTTTCTCACTTTCTTTTCTCATTTTTTCTCACTTTCTTTTCTCACTTTCTTTTCCCACTTTCTTCTCACTTTCTTTTCTCACTTTCTTTTCTCATTTTTTCCTCCTCTTTTCTCCCTTCCTTTTCTAACCTTCTTTCCTCACTTTTGTTTCTCATTTTCTTTTCTCACATTCTTTTCTCACTTTCTTTTCTCACTTTCTTTTCTCACTTTCCTCACTTTTTCTCACTTTCTTTTCTCACTTTCTTTTCTCACTTTCTTTTCTCACTTTCTTTTCTCACTTTCTTTTCTCACTTTCTTTTCTCACTTTCTTTTCTCTTTTTCTTTTCTCGTTTTCTTTTCTCACTTTTTTTTCTCACTTTCTTTTCTCCCTTTTTTTCTCACTTTTCTCACTTTCTTTTCTCACTTTCTTTTCTCTCTTTCTTTTCTCACTTTCTTCTCTCACTTTCTTTTCTCACTTTTCTCACTTTCTTTTCTCATTTTTTTCTCATTTTTTTACTCTCTTTTTTCTCACTTTCTTTTCTCACTTTCTTTTCTCATTTTTTTATCACTTTCTTTTCTCACTTTCTCTTTTCTCACTTTCTTTTCTCACTTTCTTTTCTCACTTTTTCTTAATCTTTTTCTTTTCTCGTTTTGTTCTCACTTTCTTTTCTCACTTTCTTACCTTACTTTTATTCTCACTTTCTGTCTCACTTTCTGTCTCACTTCCTTTTCTCACTTCCTTTTCTCACTTCCTTTTCTCACTTCCTTTTCTCACTTTCTTTTCTCACTTTTTTTCTCACTTTCTTTTCTCACTTTCTTCTATCACTTTCTTTTCTCACTGTTTTTCCTCACTTTTTTCCCTTACTTTCTTCTTCCACTTTCTTTTCTTTCTTTCCTCACTATCTTTTCTCACTTTCTTTTCTCACTTTTTCTCACTTTCGTTTCTCACTTTCTTTTCTCACTTTCTTTTCTCACTTCCTTTTCTCACTTTCTTTTCTCACTTTTTCTCACTTTCGTTTCTCACTTTCTTTTCTCACTTTCTTTTCTCACTTTCTTTTCTCACTTTCTTTTCTCATTTTTTCTCACTTTCTTTTCTCACTTTCTTTTCTCACTTTCTTTTCTCACTTTCTTTTCTCACTTTCTTTTCTCACTTTCTTTTCTTACTTTCTTTTCTCTTTTTCTTTTCTCGTTTTCTTTTCTCGTTTTCTTTTCTCACTTTCTTTTCTCCCTTTCTTTCCTCACTTTTCTCAATTTCTTTTCTCATTTTCTTTTCTCATTTTTTTACTCCCTTTTTTCTAACCTTCTTTCCTCACTTTTGTTTCTCACTTTCTTTTCTCACTTTCTTTTCTCACTTTTTCTCACTTTCTTTTCTCACTTTCTTTTCTCACTTTCTTTTCTCACCTTCTTTTCTCACTTTCTTTTCTTACTTTCTTTTCTCTTTTTCTTTTCTCGTTTTCTTTTCTCGTTTTCTTTTCTCACTTTCTTTTCTCACTTTCTTTTCTCCCTTTTTTTCTCACTTTTCTCGCTTCTTTTCTCACTTTCTTTTCTCACTTTCTTTTCTCACTTTCTTTTCTCACTTTCTTCTCTCACTTTCTTTTCTCACTTTTCTCACTTTCTTTTCTCATTTTCTTTTCTCATTTTTTTTACTCCCTTTTTTCTCACTTTCTTTTCTCGCTTTCTTTTCTCATTTTCTTTTATCACTTTCTTTTCTCACTTTCTCTTTTCTCACTTTCTTTTCTCACTTTCTTTTCTCACTTTCTTTTATCTTTTTCTTTTCTCGTTTTGTTCTCACTTTCTTTTCTCACTTTCTTACGTCACTTTTATTCTCACTTTCTTTCTCACTTTCTTTCTCACTTCCTTTTCTCACTTCTTTTTCTCACTTCCTTTTCTCACTTTCTTTTCTCACTTTTTTTCTCACTTTCTTTTCTCACTTTCTTCTCTCACTTTCTTTTCTCACTGTTTTTCCTCACTTTTTTCCCTCACTTTCTTCTTCCACTTCTCTTTTTCTTTCCTCACTATCTTTTCTCACTTTCTTCTCAATTTTTCTCACTTTCGTTTCTCACTTTCTTTTCTCACTTTCTTTTATCACTTTTTTTTCTAACTTTCTTTAAGCACGAATTTAAGATTACGTCGTATGTGACGACGTCATCTATTGTAATAGATTGGTAGTGTTCACCTCCAATTATGATGGAGGTAGATTGGCCAAGTCCTTCACTTGGACACGTTTGGACTTTTCATCTCCAGCTTTCGCGCTACCTGTTGGTCGGCACTTGCAGCACATGTAATCCTCTCGGGGCTTTCAGCTGTAAGTGCCGCAGCTCTTTTGAGTATGGGGGAGATGAATTGTTCACTCGTGTTTGGGTGTTGGACTTGGATTTTATAGGTATTTTGGGAGTATAAAATGTGATCTCGAAAGATGCGATTTTTTTTCGAAAAATTAGGATTTTATTCTCTTCCGCTCTTCGCCTGTTTTACCGCACCCTAAATATGTAGATTAATGTTTTATATGAGTTGCGCTCTGCCATCATGTAGAAGTTCGTTAGCGGTCTTAGCGGTACTTAAATATGCAAGATAGCTCAGCCAATTAAGTCTTTAATCAAAAAATTGGTGTTAGTTGGTGTAATATACTAAACCAAACACATCGGTAACGTAACGTAATACCTGTGGCTGTTGAACGAGGGGCATGCCTTACAGCTCGAGCTGGTACGAAAAAAAAAACTCAATTTTAAACCTATTCTTTTAAATGATTTTCTTGCGATGCTTTTGCGGGCTGCTAGTTATTAATTTATTACTGCACATACTAAAAAGACAATAACTCGTTGAAATTTCAACACAAATTTACCATCAAAAATTTGGGGTTTATGAAATCAGTGCTCAAATCATATCAATTTTTTAATCGAAATTTTAATTTTCAAGTCTCGTAGTTGTGCTCATCTCGGCATGATGATGCGCATTTGCGGGAACAGAAAAAATTCTTTTGAATAAAGAGATAGGGCAGTATCGTTGCTTTCAGGTTCAAATACTGCATATTGCTGTCGGGCATTAGACCTTTTTTTTCTAATCCCCAGTTTATCAGACACTAGGGATTCTTCCGACCGGGACATCCAAAATTCCCACTATTATGAACCTCTTAGTTGCACGCAAGTCTTAAGGAAGAAAAATGGAAAAAGTTAATGAAAGAGTCTCAAAAAGTAACTAGGGTGTTCACAGAAAGGACCATAACCTAAAGTATGTTTGTGTTATAAAACATGGGATCTTTTCCGTTTGTGCCCCCCCCCCCAGTACGTTCAGCGCCCCCCAGTTACAGAGCACGTGCCATTACATAGTAAATCATTATGTAAAATTATGGCACGTGCGTCCGGCGGGGTGGGGGGGGGGGGTTCAAATAAAATGCGCCCACTTAGCTGGGGGGGGGGTTTCAAATAAAATGCGCCCACTTAGCTGGGGGGGGGGGGGTTCAAATAAAATGCACCCACTTAGCTGGGGGGGGGGGGGCACAAACGGAAAAGATCCAACTTATGTTGTTGTTTTTGATGTTGTTTGTCAACATGTAACTTCACCCACGAGGTTTTTTTCATTTTTTTCAATTCATATGTCTTAAATTTATTTATAAAAATTGGTAAAATGAGAAAGCAATTATTTCAGGACTTTTCACTCGTACATTCAATGGCTCCTCTCGGAAGCTGTACGATGAAACTAACAGCCACATCCGAGATCTTACCTATATCTCTACGGGGCTTCAACTCAATCCACCCCTTCGTGCCCAAAGAGCAGACCAAAGGGTACCAGAAGTTGATAGCAGAGCTGGAACATGACCTTACGGAGATCACAGGGTACGCAGCCATCAGTTTCCAACCCAACAGCGGGGCACAGGGTGAATACGCGGGTTTGAGAGCTATAGATGCTTACCATGCTTCAAGGGGTGACTCACGGAGAAAGGTTAGACTCTATTAATAAACCCTCTGACAGAGAAAACATAATCAGGGTTAGGGGAAAAGTGAAAAAATCGGCAAATTGTTAGCAGGGCATATTGAGAGAATTTGTTCCTTATCCTTAAAAATGCTCATCGAGAGATTCGGTAACGTCCAGTGAAGATCTGTGTCAAAGCAGAAAGACATCAAAGACACCAGTCGAAACAGAAAGAGCAAGCTTGACGTGCAGTATCAACGCTCATTGTTGACATGATTTCAAGTTTTTGCATTTCAGCTCCAAAATTCTCTTAGTAGCGTTCATTTTCTCGCGACAATCTTTGCTATAAATACTTGGGCATATATAACTGAGGATGGCTATTATGATGGGCACCTTTGCACATACAGATGGACCTGTTTGTTTATCCACTTTTTGCTACGTAGAAGAGCGTGGCTGCCCTTTATCTCATATAAAATTCCTATTTTTGTAAATGTACCAAAACAGTCCATATTTCCGTGAAAATACTATGGCTCTGGGGGGTATATCAAATTGTTGTTCAAGTGGTATGTAGACCTGATTCCCAAGATTAGGGTTGCTCATCGCGAGTCACTTGGAGCTGTCGGGAACGTTTGAAAACGTTGTGCTATTTGAAAGAAGAAAATTTGAGCAGAAACGCAATTTGATTTTTGTTCATTCGTACATAATAAAAATATCGCGAGCTCATGTTTCTGGATGAAAGATCTATTTTTCAAAGTAATGCCACGTAACGTTCTGTTATCCTAGTTGTGCTGTACATAAGTATAATTTGGTATTTTGTCCCAACTATCTCTATATAAAAATATACCGAACAATACCAAAAAGCGTAAATCCAATTCTGGGTGAAGTTAATAACTATATTCTTTATTCCAATACCCAAAATTTTCTGGTAGAGTTTGAGCTTCCACATATTAATGCTTTTCGATGGCATTATTCTGATACGCGTTAATCGGTATGGTTAACTTTTTTCCTAACGATTGGCAAAAATGGTTCAAATTATTCACATTGGAAAGTTGTGATCAATGGCACTCTGTTTTTCAACTCTTGTTCGGGAAATCCAGTCGAAACATTTTAGATCCGGCTGCAAAGATTTGGATGCTTCTAGATTTGGATGCTTTTGAGGGCCAAAATCAAAACTTAAAAAGGACTCCAAGCTGGATGGATATTTAAAAGAATTGTTATTTTCGTTAGAGCGATTGCCAGTATGACAATGGGACATTTTTTAAATTAAATTTCGAGTTCTGTCTTGTAATTTCAGGCCTCATACCCTTTGATGGGAGTCATTTCTGTGCACACTTATATTTTTCGAATAGCACACCCATGCAAGCAATGGGCAGCTAAGAAATTTTCTCTGGTTAAGTTTTTTGTGAAACATGATTCTTTATTTTCTTTGATCAGTTTTTCCGTTGAGCAGGAATTAGCTTTATTTTGACATTGTTCTTTCTAGGTCAAATTAAAGCAATTAAAAAAGTCAAATCTCTCGAATCTTGAAATTCTGACAAAAATCGTAGGGCGAAAGTCCGTTCAAAATTTTAAATTTAAAAAACATAGCTGGCAGATTGCCAGAAAATAGCCGCAATAGATTCGTAGATCGGCAGTCTCAAAAGAAACAGTAAAAAAGACAGACCAAAAAATTTTCTTTTCATTGAAGGCTGATCTGTTATATTTTGATTTAAAATCAGTATAAGTTATTGCTGCCTCTATTAGGTGATCTCAAATAACTTTCATTTAGAGTAACACACACCCATTTGACCTTATCTCTTTGAGTTAAAGTAAATAAAAGTCAATTTCAAAGTGAGCAATTCACTTGAGCAATTCAAAGTGATCAATTTTACGCATGCAATTCAGTTGAAATTGCATGAACGAATGAACAAAAAGTGGCTATGACGTCATATGGTCGTTACAAAAATCATGAATTTTGTATTAAACCATTAACTCATCACCTCCCCGGGTCTGATCTAAAAATCGGTGAAATTTAAACCACTGTCACCAAGAGAAAAATGCAGCAAAATTTTATTATTGAAAACGTTTGGTAACGTTAAAAAAGTCTGAAGTTTTTAAGATGGTCAAAAAACTGATAGCCTGACAAAACTGACATGGCCATCAATTGCCCTCAGATAATTAATGATTCTAATCTCAAAAAGATCGCGAAAGCAAACAGCAGATAAAAACTTTTCAAAAAAGACAGGAAAGTCAATTATTCAAAAAAGAGTGCTTTAACTTAAGAATCAGAGAAACACTACAATTAGATTCCTAATCACGGCAATTAAGACAAAAATAATACCTGATTCTTCCTTGTTGTATATACGCTAGACAACATGATTTCATACTAATTCAAAAATTAAATTAATCATAGAAAAAAGAAAAACAAAAGCAACAGAATAATTCAAAAGCAAACAATCGTCTAAAAACAATAACAAGCCCGTAAGAAAATTGCAATGTAAAGTAAAAAGTCGAAATGTTGGAAAAGACTTTCTAGCAAACTCCCAGTACTGCCTTATTTTGAATTAAATCAATTGCAAACCGAAGAAACCAAGATATAAGAAAAAGCTGAATTCATTCAATTTTTAACAACTGAAAAAATCAATATAACAAAAGTAGGTGCCAGGACAAAACTAGAATGATACAAACAAGAATGTGAAGAATGTGGACACAATGTTAGGAACACCGTAACAAAAAGACCAATTCTTGATTTTTGAAAGTTAAAAACCAAATTTAAAAAGTTAAGAAAAACGAGTTCATTTCATTGATCAGCATTCGAGACATAGAAAAGACAACGAGTCATTCGAGAAAAAAATCCAACTTGCTGAACAGAATTAAACAAGAAAAAGCAGAATTCAGACATACGAAACAATGAAACATTTTGCAAAAAAGTGGTCAAAAAATATTTAAGACTGCATTTATGAAAATTTATCTGTTTTTTCATAAACTTAACGCCAAAAAATGATTGTATTTTTATTGAAACAAAATTAAAGTCCCTCATGTTCCCCAAAATACTATTTCTAGTAATTAAAAGCAAAATGCAAACTAAAAACTGAAAAAAAATTGGCAAAAAACTACGAAAATCGGATTAGCAAATGTACAATTTTATGAAACAAAAATACATCGAGGTAGAAAGAAGCATTGAGTATATGAATTATCAAAGGGAAGTTGCCATATTAACTGATTTTTGACAAAAAAAGCCAAAAGATCCAAAAATGAATAAATTATTAGAAAAAAAGCCAAAAATTAAATAAAAAATCAAGAAATATGTGCCAGTTTCGCATTTGAAACGCAATTTCAGGCTATGCAAAATACTGTGCTATCAATTTCAGGGGTTTACATTTCAACATAGCATCGATTAAAAATTATTTCTACAAAAGACCAAATTACAAGCAAAAAAACTAGGCCACTTAGACGAAAAAACGGCTGAAAACGGTTATCTATATGTGCCATTCAGTCAAAAACTACTTTTCAATGTCAAAAAGTCATTCACTAAACGCAGCGCATGATCAAAAAACTTCTCTCGCTCAGAAAAAATTAGTTCACACGGCAATTTTACTCACTTTCGCTTTCAGGTCAAATCATCGTCTGAACGAATAGTACTTCCGGTAAAAAAAACCTTAAGAAAACCAATACTCCTCTTCGAGTCGTAAAAAAACCAAGAGAAGGCCAATAATAGCCCCAGCTATCGCTGTGCGGCTATTGATAAAAGTTTTATGAAACTTCAGCAAACTCGGCATTTTTTGCTGTTTAATTCGTGTAGTCTTTTTTCATCTGAATGCCAAAATAAATAAATCAGACAAATAGATAAAGCGGCGTAAAACAATACAGTGAAAGATTTGATAATGGAACTGACGCTCTGGTGAAATGGTGTAATTTATTTTAAAAAATTGTTATCTATATAAAGGTTAAGAGTATTGGAACTCAAGAAATTGAAGTTGAATGATGATAGGAGCACTTCCCTCCACAATAATGGTTTCTTATGTTTAACTGTTTAGCTAAAGTTGTTCACAGGGCTATCGTTAGCAAGTGGAAACAATTAAATATTTGACAGCTCGTATTTTCATAATCTAAATTTTATCACTAATATCATTATTTTTATTGTTATTTCGACCTTAGTTGCTCTCAAACTAAAGTGTGAACATATATTTATATAATTAACAGGTAAAAGGGGAATCTTTAATATTAAAACATTCTCGAAAACCTCAAATTTATTGTTCTGACCACTTTCAATATATTTAACGCTTCTATATCTATTGAACATTTCAATCTTGTAATGCGTTATAGTTTATAGTTGGTGAGTTCAGTTAGTTTAGACCTGATATTTATCAGGTGTGGAGGAAAGTAGTGTTGATTAATAAGGATACATGTCGAGCAGAATGTAATACGGCTTCTTACAGCTTCTGACTTCAACTATAATACGGCTTTTCATAACTGGACAAAGAAACAAGAGGTTCGCTTCGGCTTCAACGGTGTTCTCCTTTTCATTGCTAATTTTCCTATTCGCGCGCGAAGATCAGAATTGCCGCATTGACTTGTTCTCCGAGTCATCGTCCTCAGATAGGTCTGTCGTGTTGTCCTCATCGTCCGTTAGTTCATCATCCTCAACCTCATTCGAGTCAATGTCCCCTGTTTCGTCTTCAGGTGTTGGAGATGCAGCTTCGGGCTCTGGGGAACCACCACCCCGAACGGGTCCCGATCGGCCTTGCTGTTGTAGACCTGTTTACAGAAGTAATTGAGTTTTTCTGAAAAAAATGACAGCTTTCAAAAAGCGTACAATAGATTCACGTCAATCGAATTTTCTAGTTTGCTCGAAAACATTTTTGAAAGTTTCAGCTCCAGTCATGTGAAAACATACTTCTTGCAAAATAGATTTTTTCGCAAGAATATTGCTCCACTGTAATCTAAAAACATAGACCGCAGATTGCCGGAAAAGAGCTGCGATAGACGCCTGTGGCCTTACATGGAATTGAAACAACTAAAGAAATAAAACAGACAGATTGACCAACAGCCCTGTAATACAACACGAGACTTTTGGGTTAGATTCGGAATGTCTATTTTATGACACATACCATCTATAAAAAAACCTTATAAGAGCTTTTTCAAAATTGATAGATGAAATCAAAAACTCAAGACTATTACTCAAGAATTAGGGCATATAAGTTTGGCACACTATCGATCTTTAACTGGTATATGTTCAAAAAGTTTAAAGTCCCATAAGTGAGTTCAGAAATCATTTTTTAGTGGGGTAAGTCACGCAATTGACCTAAAAAGTGACTTCAAGCACACAAATGTTAACTGCAAAGCATTAGAATTCACTGAAATCATTGAAGAAGTCCATTCCAAGAAGTCAGGTCGTAAGAACCATCGATGGAGACGACGAAACAAAAAACATACAAGGTCAAGTCCCGAAATACAATCCAAAGAGTTGAAAAAAAATTGAGAACTAATGTTCCTGACCAGCAGATAAATTGAACAATCCCAACCAAAGTTGAGAAACTAAAATAAACAAACAAACTGAACAAAATATTCATTGCTAAAACTCTTGAAGCTTTTACCCTGAAGCCCAATTATGATACAGTTCAATAAACTCATTAACTCACACGCACTAGACTTTAAAAGGAGTTTTTTCCACTATAGGCAGAGAAACTCGAGAAATATGAGATATGCTCCAAAAAATTGACAAGTGCAAAACTTATAGAAAGTTTTTAAATTTTGCGGAAATAAAATTTTAATCATGTTTTGGCCTGTGGAGTGCTGCCATGTGACCCCAAGACCTAAAAAAGTTTTGTTGGCCTGTAAAGATTGTTAAAATCGGGAAATAACAAAAAACTTTTAAAAATTAAAAAGAATTTTTGTGATATTAAAAACTTCATTACCATTTTATTGTCTCCAGGGACTATCCAATATCTTTATTTGTAACTTCAAGATTTTCACTGGCTCATAAAGATAAATAAATTTGGAACAATCAAATAATTTTCAGAAATATTATCAAATGCTATAGGATATTTACCTGCTCCTGGAGCGCCTAAAACTTAGATAACAAAAACAAATTTAAAAAAATTGAAAAAAATGCAAGGTTTAACAAAAAATTAATGAAATTCATGATGTTTAAATGCTGAAAACCACTGTATTACCAATAAAAACTTTGTTAAAACCTTTTATCAAACCCCTGAGGAGGTTTTTCCGTTTTGTCGAGTACCAAAAAATATAGCTCTCAAAATGGTCATAAAAAGTCTTGTAAAATACTTTTTATCAATTTTTACAAACCTTTTATCAGACTGGTCCAACAAAAATTTCAAAAAAAGACGAAAAAATGCGAAAAATTGCGATAATATGGGATTGAAAACTCCTAAAAATGTCCTTTTTCTCTTAAAATACGGCCTTCTCAGTTGCTTCATTAATCTAAGCACTCAGAGGACTACTTATCGCGGCCACTAGCCTCTAATGAAAGTTGATGCCCGCTGGGGTTTAACGTACTATGCCGTTTTGAAAGCTCAAAGTCATGAAAAATGGTGTGAAAACATCTTACAAAAATAAAAAAAGACTGAGCGCCAAGACAGTACAATTCTTGGATTGTAAAAAACTAAGATATCCCCAATAATAGCCGCTATCGCTTCTCGGCTATTAAACATAACCTAAGTTTAAATTTGTAAACATAACCTAAGATTAAATTTGTAAGAATTGCTCCAAGTGACTAATGGGAGCTCGCATCTATTGGAGCCTGCTTCAGTTTGGGGAGGGGAAACTAATTTCACTAACGAGGCTTCAAATGACGTCATTAGAGGTTATCATATACCACTGTAACCCTTAAAATTTTTTAAACCAATTCAGGCGCAGTTTTCATTTGAGTAGTGAACTGCCAAAAATTGCCTTCAGCTGCTGAAACTTGAGAATGAGAGAGAAATTTAAATCACGCAAGACAAAAAAAGCCAAGGATGTAAAAATCACTCGAAAATTAAAAACCCTTGAGCGCAAATTAGGCATTAAAAACATAAACCAAAATAATTCCCGAAAAGTCGGAAGAATTTCAGAAGAATTTTGGAGTTTCACAAACAACGCCCTAACTGCAGCCAAAATTATTACATTTTGTCTTAAATTCTTTATTCTTTACTTCACTAGATTATTTGAAATGTTTGTAATAATTTAACCACTCACAGCGAAAGATCTGAGCATTGACATCACTGAAACAAAATAGGGGTGAAATAAAGATGCCGCGCAGATTTAATTCTTAGGACATGTGAAATCAGGAAACCGCAAAAAAATTGTAATTTTGGAAAAAGACCAACATGTTCAAAATAATTGCTTCAAATTTTGTCGTAGGTAAAAATGCTTCATTTTTTTCGACAAATTAGGCTCGGTTTTATCAAAGTACAATTTTCATCAATTTCAAATTTTGGGACTCGATGAATTTAATAAAACTTTTCAACGGTGCTTCATGAGAAACTGGCTCCGGAGAAACTGGTTTCTGAAATCGGTTTGTGGTTTTGTTTAGGAATGCAGGAAAGTTAATGAGACGACGTGCTCTCTCTTTGATTTCAGCTGGTGATCCAAATATTATAAAATAAATTCCACTCTCACTGATTGTTCAGTTTAAATAGTTTTTCCACGGTTACTTCACAATAAAAAGAACTGGAAACAGCCGAGACCAGTCAGGAGGGACTAAAAGAGGACTAAAGATTTTCAGTTTTGTAATAGTTCAGATGCGCTAGTCGTTTTTATGTTCCTCAAAAATCTGAGAGGACGCAAATATACCCCATTCACTTTTGTTGGTTTTCTTTATAGTCCATAGGATAATTTCTACCTATTTTGACAGAGTGTACAAGATATAGCAGCTAATTAAGGTTAATGTTGTAGCCAGCCAACTAAGCGGCAAATTCGCCTACTCCGACTTAGTCGGCAGAAGACAACATCAGCTAGCAAAGATTGAGAGCCAAACTCATCACAGAGTCGAACCCATAAAACGTTTTTGAATCGTGTATATCAAAAGAATTCAACTTTGTCCGCCCTCTTAGATCACAAGAAACAAATTTTGATGCAGCATGCCTTTTTGACACATTATATGGCGGTATATGATGCATCATAGCTCATACGTAATTTCATTTTAACTATAAAATTTGCAAGGAACTCAGGTTAACATCGTCTTTTTGGTAGCTTTCAGAGATGTTTATTATAAAATTTTGATTCCACTGAGTAGACCAAATAGAAAATTGAATTCCGTTGTTTTACATTTAAAAGTCAATTTTGATATTATGTTGTATAATAAATGCAAATTTATAGTTTTGCTAAAACACCGAAAATGAAAATTTTAGCGGCTTTGTTCCGGGACGAATAGGGTTAATTATCCCACTCCCCAATTATCGCATCCCAGAGAAATAGTATTCGCAATATCTTTTGATTGAGAGTAAAAATTTTGACTGTTGTTGAGTTTCACAATATTCGTTAAAAAACGACTTGTTAGCGATTTGGTGGGAAAATTTGGAAAATTAGGAGAATTTGGGGCTCTGATAATTGCTCTTTTGTTTCTTTCCTATACCCACATGACTTCAGAAAATGTCCTCTTGGCTTTAAAAACTGTGGAACGAATTTTTAATTTAAAAAAATGCTATCATGTCAATAAGGGCATTGCTCCAGTTTTTTCGCTACCCTCAAGAATTGTATATGTTGGGTTATGGACTTTCGCGAGCGGAATATAAAGCAATTTTAACTAAGTAAAAGAATTAATTTCTCAAAAATGAGGGAGCAACAAAAAGATATTTTACAGTAGAATTTAGAGATTTACAGGGGAGATCTGATTAATAGATCAAGATGGTGATTTAAATTTGGGGATGAAAAAGGATTCAAAAATCAGCTGTATATATACCCATTATCAGTGTGAAAAAGTCAAAATACAAAACTAATCTTAGCACTGTGATTTATAGTGGGGGTAGCAAAGGTTACCCAATATGGTTTGCTTCTGCAAATCAGTCGCAAAGGGAACCATAAATGGAATGCATTTGCACTTTTCTAAGAATTCATTCACACTTCCGGAGATATCATCATCATTTAATACATGCTGGGAAGATTTTACATCAATTAATCTAACTCTAATAATAGTTATCTAGATTCACCAATTTGAACCGAATATTGATTCTAAGCACCATTTCTTGACGATTCATTTATATAATTTCTTTGATCGAAGTCATATTGCTGTCTTTTTAATCTGGTAAGTCAAACTTTCTAAGTCTGGTAAGTCTAATTCTCACTAAGTTTAAGACTATAGTTTGATCGATATTCTAACACCCCCACTCAGACTTGAGCTGATTGGGTAGAGTCTGTTCCCATCAAAACTGCTCTGAATAATTCCACTTTCGAAACGGGTAAGGACTTTGTGAAGATGTCCGCTGCCATTTTGTCTGTAGGGACGTAATGAATTGAAATAGTTCCATCCGCCGTCTTGTCCCGGATGAAGTGAAACTTTGTTTCGATGTGCCTGCTCCTTTTGTGCATGACTGGGTTTTGGCAGAGTCTGATACAACTTTGGTTGTCTTCTCCAATAGCTATTGGTTGTTTCTGTTGGATGCCAAAATCCTCTAGAAGTTGTTTCAGGTAGAGTGCTTCCTGAACTGCTGCTGCCATGCCCTGATATTCTGCTTCTGATGAAGAAAGAGCAACTGTGGCCTGCTTCTTGACACCCCAGCTGAGTGCTGCGCCACGTCCGTTGAGCTTGAAGTAATAGCCCGTTGTTGATTTTCTGTCGTTCATGTCTCCAGACCAGTCTGCATCACTTTCCCCCACTAAATCATAACTAGCCTCTTTTGTGTAAGTAAGTTTAAAACCTTTTGAAGCTTGAAGATATCGCAGAAGTCGTTTTCCGCACATCCAGTGTTGATTGGTAGGTGCATTCATGTGTCTGGACAGAATGCTGACTGTGAACATGATGTCTGGCCTTGTCTGTTTCGCCAGATACAGAAGTGATCCAACCAAGCTTCTGTAGATCCTCTGGTCCACTTCTTCGTCTCCGTTCAATGCTGTCTGAAGTTTCAAATTCAAATCAGCTGGAGTTCTTGAGGGTTTGCATTGATCCATTTGAAACCGCTCAAGCATTGTTTCTATGTAGCGTTCTTGGTCGACTGTGACTTTGCCCTCTTCTCGTCTGATTCTTAGACCCAGAAACCAGTGTAGTCTCCCTCTGTCTTCCACGTGAAAGGTTGCTTCTAGTGCCTTCTTGACATCAGAGACCACTGTCATACTTCTTGATGCTACTATGATGTCGTCAACACAAACCAAGATGAAGGTGTGATCCTCTGCCTCTGATCTTGCAAACAAGCAGTGATCGTTCCTGCTTCTGGTGAACCCCTGTCTCAGTAGGAAGTTTGCCAGCTCTTTGTAATAGTTGTTAGCAGCCTGTTTCAAACCATAAATTGATTTATTTAGTCGACATACTAACTTCTCCCCATCTGATCCGCATTTTACAAACTCCTGTGGCTGTTCCAGATACACTTCTTCCTCGATTGGTGAGTGCAGGAAAGCAGTCTTGACATCAAATTGGTGCATCACATGGCCCTGCTTCGCTGATAGCTGAAGTAGAATCCTGAATGTCTCCGGCTTACAGGTAGGAGCAAAAGTCTCAAAGTAGTCCAGTCCTTCCACTTGTTTGAAGCCTTTCGCCACATAGCGCGCTTTGTATTTGTCCACTTGACCACTGGGTCCGAATTTCACTTTGTAGACCCATTTGCCCGGTATGACGTCCCTGTCTGTGGGTGGTCTCACTAGGTTCCAAGTCTCGTTGTCTTGGAGTGCCTTGACCTCGTCCTTCATTGCCCGGTGCCACTGGTCCCAATCGTCACCTTGCTTGGCCTCGTAAACTGTTTTGGGTTCCACATAGTCGCCCTCAGTCACAGCAAGATGGGTCCTGACTTCTCCAAAAAATTGAAGAACATTCTTTGCTCGTGTTCCTCGTCTGGGCTCTGCTCTGTCCGCGTGTTCCAGTGCATCTTCATTGAAGCCAACTGCCTCTAACTCTGAGAAGTCGTCTGTGTCACTGTCTTCCAGTGACTCTGAGTCTCTGTGACTCCCTCTTGTTGCAGTAGATCCTTCATCTAGTGCTGTTTCTCCAACATCCGAGGCCTCTTGTCTCATTGTTGTTTCTTGAGTATTCACGCTCCCTGCGTCATGCCACTCCTCCTTTATTGCAGTAGATGTGTCCTGTCGTTCTCTGTTGTCATCGTCTTGATGACCATCACTTGGGTGCCAGATTCCCAGTTCCGACCCATCATCTAGTAGGTCAGCCGTTTCTTTGTTGTCAGGGATTGAGCCCACTTCAGACTCCTTGATGATCACATCTCGAACTGCCATCACCTTGCGTGTGTTGGGTATGTACACCAGGTATCCGTTTTCTCCTTCGGTGTAACCCACAAACTTTCCTTCCAGTGCTTTGGGTTCAAGTTTGCTGACTTCTCTGTCCGTCTTCCTCATGAAGACTGTGCAACCAAAAATAGATAATTTACTAATTGGAAGTTTAGGTTTTATACCTCTCATCAGCTCTGCTGGGCATTTTTCTTCTCCTCGTCTCACAACCAAGTTTCTGATCCTTGCTGCGTGAAGAATTGCTGCTCCCCACATCATCTTGGGAAGTCCTGAGTCAATGAGCAAACATCTTGCCATCTCCAGCAGTGTCCTGTTGCACCTCTCAGCTAACCCATTCTGTTGTAGCGTCTCTGGTATGGTCTTCTCCTGTAGAATGCCTGCATCTTAGCAGTACGTCTTGAACTGCTCTGAGAGAAACTCCTTCGCATTGTCTTGCCTCAGCTCCTTGGGCGTCCCCACACTGAGAACAAATTTCTTTAGGCTGGCCAATGCTTCACTCTTTGCCTTAAGCAATTCCACAAACACGAACTTCGTGTACTGGTCTGCAAACACTATGTAGAACCGGAACAATGACAGTGACTCTACTCTGAAAGGTCCCATCACGTCTGTGAACACCCTCTCCAGCTTCTCTTCTGGTTGGGTCTCTGCCACTCTTGGTACTGGAGTCTTTGTGATCTTGGCCAATGCACACACATTGCATACATCATCGAGTTCCCCCACTGTCTCTGGTGCATTCCTGACCACATCCGCTTGATTCAAATGACCCAAGCGTCTGTGCCACTTCCTTGCACTGTCAAGTTTCACGCTGTTGGAACTCATCTTGAATTCTAGAACGCTTCAGGGTGAGTGAAACAAATTATGTTCTTGTGTTAGTTTTACCCGAGTTCCCTTCTGGAGTTTCATGCAGCTGTTTCCTCTCTCGAAAGTGAAGCTATGTCCCCACTCCGTGCATCTTGAGACTGATAGTAGGTTTGAAGAATAGTTCGGCACACACAGAACTTTTTTTGAGTTTGCATTGGAATTCCACTTTGTTTGAGGGTACGCTGATCTTCACACAGCCTCTGCCCACCACTCTGGAAGCCTCTCCGTTGGGATTTCTGACCACTGATTGAATGGGCACAAAGTCCAGGAACGCATCGATGTTCGTCACTATGTGATCTGTACAACCACTGTCCACTAGCGTGCCTGCTGTCTTCCACTGGGTAAGAGCTGCCCAGCATTCCTCGTCTGGTGTAGCCAATGTTGGAACCATTGCCACTGACTCATGTTTGCCTCCATCTCTTTGTCTCTTGCTTGCCCTGTCTAGGTGAACCTTCTCACCACACTTGCTGCATTGTGCTGTCTCCTTCTTCCTGCAGTCCTTGGCAAAGTGTCCAGGGATCCCACACACAAAGCAGTTTCCTTTCTTGGGCCCCTTCTTGAAGTCACGCTTCACTGCCAGTGCCACTGAACCACTTTGTCCCTTGTGTCTCTGCACCGTGCTCTCATGAAAGTTCTGCAGCCTTTTCCTCAACTCTGTGAAGTTCGTTGCCGGGTTGAAGCTTTCCTGTATAGCAAAACTTTCATATCTCATTGGCAGACCATTGAGGACCAAGGCGTTGAAGAGGGTCTTGGATACTGCTTCCCCTGCTTCTTGTAGCCTTGTGAGCAGCTCCTGTCCTCTTATGAAGTAGCTGTCCAAATCCTCAGAATCCTCGAGCTGCAGTCGAGCAAGCTGTGCCACTAAAGTCACCACTGTCGGCGTCTCCACACTCTGAAATCTGTCTTGCAAAAGCTTCCAAGCCTTTGCTCCATCTCCAATGCCATCATCTCCCACACAGTCATGTCTCATCAGCATGAGGGTTGTTGCATCTAGAGTCAGTGCCAGATGGCACCACACGTTTCTCCTTGATGTCTGCAGCTTCCTTCTCATATGCATCCTTCAGCACCTTGTGGTTCTTCTTCTCATCATTGGTTGCCCCATTGGCCAGTGGCGCAGGATCATTGGGTTGCTCCTCTGTCCCCAGTAGTGATTTGTAGAGTCCCTTCGTCTGCATCATCACCACAAATCTTGTGCTCCAGATTGGAAAGTCCTGTGCCTTTCCTGTGTAGGTCAGCAGCTTCACTGTCTGTTGATCCATTGGAGTTTCAGCAGGCAAAACAGCTGTGAAAAGAAAAGGTACTAAGCAGAAATGGATTATGACTGTCAACAACAAATTAGTTTTGTTTTGGAAATTAATTTTATGACTTAGAAATTTGCTGGGCCCATAACCTGTTGGGTTATGGATTTTCGCAAGCGGAATAAAAAGCGTTTTCAACTAAGTAAAAGAATTAATTTTTCTCAAAAATGAGAGAATAACAAAATGATATTTTACAGTAGAATTTAGAGATTTACAGGAGAGATCTGATTATTAGATCAAGATGGTGATTTAAATTTGGGGATGAAAAAGGACTCAAAAATCAGCTGTATATATACCCATTATCAGTGTGAAAAAGTCAAAATACAAAACTAATCTTAGCACCGTGATTTATAGTGGGGGTAGCAAAGGTTACCCAATATGGTTTGTTTCTGCAAATCAGTCGCAAAGGGAACCATAAATGGAATGCATTGGCACTTTTCTAAAAATTCATTCACACTTCCGGAAATATCATCATCATTTAATAAATGCCGGGAAGATTTTACATCAATTAATCTAACTCTAATAATAGTTATCTAGATTCACCAATTTGAACCGAATATTGATTCTAAGCACCATTTCTTGACGATTCATTTATATAATTTCTTTGATCGAAGTCATATTGCTTGTCTTTTTAATCTGGTAAGTCAAACTTTCTTTCTAATTCTCACTAAGTTTAAGACTATAGTTTGATCGATATTCTAACAGTATATATTTATTGATTCGATTAAAATGAAATAACGCGATTCACGAAACAAATTGAATCGAAATTGATCGGATTTTTGTCGAAATAATTATTTAGCTCAATAAAGTTTTGTTTTGAATGTCATGCACCAATCTTTCAGTGCCTCACTAAAAGCAGAACAAATTTTCATGGATAATTTGGGTTCAGCATTATTTGGGCATATCATTTTTCTGTCCAGCAAGGTCTAATCATGAGTTCAGGGCCAAACAAGAGCGGTAATTTTATAACTCTGAAGCCGTACAACTTAAAATCTAGTTTTAGTGGAAAACTCCGGCATATGCTGCAATCGTGAACAGAAAATTTTACGAAGGGATCACAGCTTCAATGAGAAATTAAATATAATTGCTGGATTTTATAATTAGGTTTTTTGCGTTTAAATTCAAAATTGACTTCTTAGAAATACAAGGTTGCATGCCTGATCGGGTTCCTCATAACTTTTACAAAGGTTTTTTGTTTACATAAACAGGTCTTTCACATTATAGTCCCCCCCCCCAGCTTAGTAGTCAGATAACCTATACCCCCCATCATGGTAAATATACCATAATGGGGGTGGGGGGAGGGGGGGGGGCTAAAATGGGAAAGACCCACATAAACTTTGTATTACACTACCTGAGACAGCTGATCGGCTTCCACTGCTGACGATACTCTTTGATGCTACTGATTGACTTGGGAAGCTCTGTTTAACACTCTCAGGCATACGTGAATAGTAATCACCAGATTTCTCACGTTTTTCCTGCCTCTGCTCCTGGCGTTTTTGCTGACGTCCTTCTATCTGCTGTTCTTTTCGGGGGGCAGCTTTTGGGTTCTCGCCCTTTCTGGCTGGTTCACGTGTCTGACCCTGCACTGGTTGTTCTGGGTTTTCGACGTTTTCCAAATTTTTGCTATACAGCAGGCGTTTGTCCTGCTGTCGATTGTAAGGATCGGGTTTTTGTTGTTGTTGTTGTTGTTGGTTCTGAATTTGTTGATACTTAGGTGGGTTTTGCTGTTGTCGATAACGATCGTTGTCAACTATTTCCCGCTTGTAGTAGTTAACTTTCTTTTCCTTGTCGTACAACCTCTCTGATTTATAATTCTCCTGTTGGTTGGGGACCCGGTATGCATCTTTAGTGAACGGTTCATTTTTTATGTATTTATATTTTGGGTCATAAGCCCGATTTTCTGGGTTGTATTTATCAGGAACTCCTACGTTAGGATCTTCTGCGTTCTTTAGCCTTTGATGAGTTCTCCTTCTACGAGTTCGTGGTTTTCGGCGTCTCTTGTCGTGATTTGGTGACCTCCGTTTGCCGTATCGTTGGGAAGAACCCGCGTCGTCATCATTACGAACAGACCCAGTTATGACCGATTGAGATTTAAATGTGTTTTGATCGTTTGTCTCAGACATGTCACCGTATTTCTTCGGTGCTTGATCCTGTTGGTACTGATTTTTAGCGTATCGCTCGGCATTGGGCGCATTCCTGTTATATCGGATCACCTGCTTCGGGTTAACGTCATCGGGCGATACACTGGCATATCGCTCCGAGTCAAACTCCCAGGAACTAGCCGGACCTGTATCGGTGAACTTGTAATTTGACTCCGATGTATGGAAACTTCCGTCTTTTTGCTTGTCTATATCACCTGAATAGCCTTTGCGCCGTCTGTTCCTGTTTCTGTTATTCCTCCAATCATCGAACGAGTTGGTTGTCAGTCTCGAATTGTCCTCATCACCTGTCCAGTCACTTGTTCTGGTGTCACGCACGCTGAACGTGTCATCTCCATAGCGATGCCTTCGATGCCCTCGATGGTGTCGACGGTGGCGTCGATCATCTCGATGCCGGGAACCAGAATTAGATCCGGAAAGTCGATTATCTTTGATTCTGAACCACGATCTTTGAGGACCTGACCAGGTATAGGAATCCTCGGTTTCCCACTGGTTGCCACGTGATCGGCCGTGACGGTGTCGGTGGTGTCGACTTCGACTTCTGCTATGATCCATGGAATCGTGGAAGCCTCTTCTATGGCGATGATGGCGTCGCCGACTGCCGTGATGGCCGGATCTGTCTTCAAAATGTCGTCCATGGCTGTGTGACCTACACAGATGGTCCTAATATTCTTAAGAGATGTAGTTCGAATTTTATAAATACGTACGTTTGCTGCTTGGTTTGAGGCATATTTGCAGACGGTTCAACTAAGCATTTTACAATAATCTGAGTGTCACAACAATCTGATGTGAGTAAACTTTTACATTGTTGTAGGGAGATTTGATTTGAAATGCAAAAGCGATGTTAAATTGCTCTCGAACGTAGTTTGAAGCTATTATCGTAAAATTGTGTCTTTTAACGACTCGAGGAGGAGTATTGGAGAAGTCCTTTCTTTTTGATCAATTTTACTGCAGTAAATTTTTTGTGAATTAAATAGCCCCACATGTCGTTCGAGAGCAATTTGACCGAACTTAATCTGTTTATATATCATTTTACAACCGGGTTTTCACACTTACCTCCTGTGATGTCTGCGGTGTCCTCGCATTTCAGGATCACCTGTTTGATACCGATTAGGTGTTCGCCCGTCAGTTAGGAATTGACCTCCTTGCATATTGTTTTGCCCGTTGTTATCTCTTCCGTCACCCTTGTCACCTTGAGGCGACTCTGCCTTTACCAAGGAGACTTTTAGTACATTGAAGATAACGCTGATCCAGTACTATCACTTAGTTCTAGTATAGCACTTGGTTCCATAATGTAAAATATGCCAGCTACAAAATGACACTTAAATTATGAAAAAAAGTCCAGACGTAGTTTGCGTTCATATATAGACTTCTTATTGAAAAATTTTTGAGAGCACACCGGGTCTTTCTGAGCTCAGCTTTCATAGTATGTGGAAACTTTCTGTGAAATGGCCTGGAGATGGTCTGATCAGAACTCAGGACTTCAACTATAGTTTTCTGATTACTGGAAAAACATGAAAGCGTCTAATAGTATTGATTCAAAGACACTGACCCTAGTATTTTATGTAAAACAAGGAACCGCATAACTCATTTTTTTGACTCGAGAGAAAAAACCCTAGAGACCCGAGAGAAAAGACCCTGTTTTTATACTCCCTTCAAATATCTTAATCAACCGAGATAAGGTGCGAAAATTTAAGCTGGTATTATAACAGCGATAAACTTCCTGCTCTTGACATTTGTTTACCGATGTGTTTATAAACAGATATGAAGAAAAATAATTTAAGGCCGTCACAATACCGGCTTAAATTTCTGCACCTGATCTCGGTTCATCACGATAATTAAGAGTATGAAATTCTCTCAGGTCAAGGAATTGAGTTTTTGCAAGCAATGCGCAACTTGGTTCAATAATTATAGCGGTGAAATTACATATTTTAGCGGTGAATTGTGGTGAATTTTTGTAAGATCACCGCATACTCTAGCGGTGAACTTACATAATTTCACCACTTTCGCCGCATTTCACCGCAAAATTATGTACCAAACGTAACTTTTCACAGCTTATCTTACATATTTTTCAGATTTTTTCTCGACCTGGGTGCAGCTGAAAACAGCAGGTAGATAGTGCAGCTGAAAATGTAATACGGCCACATGGACAAACTTCGAGTGATAAATTCCGCCTATTGTACAAAAAGTCCCTTTAATTTTTGCCGTTCTGATAGCTTTTCGTCAGTGTACCGATAACAGAGGTGTTCTCCTTCGTTTTTGGGGTGACTGCGAGTGTCGCATCCCTCGACTCCGTAGTGTTCACACATTCTGTCCTCTTTGCTGCAACACTTGGCTCTCGTAGAGTAGCAGTGACATCTTCGCCAGTATATCAACACTCGGTGACATCGTATGCAGATGTATCGTCTATACTATGTCTGTAGTTGTATCGCTTTATCTGTCTATTTGAAGTCGTAGACTGTTGATTTTGGACTAACTAGATATATGGTTATATACTGTTTGATAAAATTATTATTGTGGTCAGAAAATGGTCTTCCTTGCGTACAACTTTGTCAACAGCGAACTTCGCTTCTGTTTTTTTTAAAGTTACGGCTAGGTTACATACAAAATTTTTACAGGGTGTTTTACTAAAGGCTTGTTGAAGATCGTAGTGTGGCAAGTATTTTTTTGAAATTTGGTTAGTTTTTTTACTTAATTGAGCGCTGCTAATGGATTCTTTTTTTTGTGAAACTTTAGTTCAGATTCAGACTTTTGCATTGTTGAAAGCATGACGTATAATTGAAATATATTTTTCAGGAGCATCGAGATTGTATTTATCAAATTTTTCACATACAAATCACTCAATGCGGGATCTGTTTGTAGTATACCAATGCAATAAAGAAGACAATAGAAAGCAAATCGATGTATTTCATAGAAAATTTTTCTTCTGGGCGACTAAAAAAAAACAATTTTATTTATATTTCATTTAGGTTGGTTAATTCAGTTTTTTGTCCTCGAAGAATAAGTCTTTGTTTGGTATGCTGAGATTTGTAGCTTTCAATTAATTTTACTCCTCTTCCTCCTCAAGAAAAGTTTCGTAGTAGCTGCAATAGCGATAGCTGACCGGAGCTATTATTGGTCTTCTGTTTTATTAATTGTGTTAAGAATTTTGTTACGACCATATGACGTCACACTAATTTCAAAAGTGCTTTATTCCATTAATTCAAGTACTTTAGACATGAGTGCATGCTTGCCGTCTTTCTTCACTTTTAGTGGAGCAGTTTTTTTGTTTATTATTATGGCTAATTTTTTTTGTCGCACAACAATTACTCTCGAATTCATTTTTCCTCTCTCTCTCTCTCTCAAATAAGATAAGTTTAGTTGAAGGAGATAAGGACAACTCGGTATATATCACACCAGATGAGAGTTTTTTGATGGCAATCAAGAGAAACGACACAAATAATTAAAAGGGCTATCGAACAAAACGATGACAACTCAGCAAATTGTACAAAAAACTTATTTTTCTGTTCTCCAGTTTTATTGTTTCTTAGTCTATGCCAGACTGCATTTTTTTGGTGCTATCACAAAAATTTTTTTACGATCTCACAGCTATCTTAAAAAAGAATGCGCCAAAAACCAATGCATAATAGCGTTTTTATTTATAGTGTTTTTATGCTCAGAGTGCGTTTTATTCAATGATTGTAGACGATCTTAGTGGGGAAGTTGTTTCTTCCCTAAAATTTTTGAAGTTTTCTTTACTGTTTATTTTGATTAAATTTTTTTACTTAACTGCTCACTTTTTTGTGAAAATTGTGAAACTCAATTTGAAATTTTGCAAATTATTTTCCAGGAGCACCGAGATCTTATGAATCAATTTGGATTAGTTTCATTTGATTTACAATGCACTCAACGAGGGATCTATTTATATAGTATACCAATGCAATAAAGAAGACAATAGAAAGCGAATCGATGTTTTGATTAGAAAGTTTCTCTTCTATACGTTCAAAATCTTTAATAATGGTTGCATGGGATTGAAATAAATTCGCAATTAAATGTTTACTAAGGAACAGGCCTACCAATTAAAGAGTACGGTCAAATTGTGTGATGAGCTTTATATGATTTTTGTAGTTGCGTCACTAATATTTCAAATGTCCTGATTTTGGTGAAAATCGTATCAACAGAAAGAAACAACTTTATTAACATCTCACTTTAGTTGGTTAATTCAGTGTTTTGTCCTCGAAAAATGAGCCGTCGTCTGTTGAGGTGAGGTTTTTAGCTTTTATTTTATTCTATTTCGCTTCATCCTCAAGAAAACTTTCATTGTACCTGCGATAGCGATTGCTGTATGAAGCTATTTTTGGCTTTGTTGGTTTTTTAAATTGTGTTAAGAATTTTGTTACGACCACTCCAGTCAAGTGATTTTTTTTATTTCATTGTTTCAATTAGTTTTAACTTAATCGCATACGTGACTTCTTTCTTCACTTTTTCGTAGAGTGAGTTTTGTGTTCATTGGTGTATTAAAATTTTTGTCGCACAACAATTACTCCCAGATTAAGAAGATCTATCTCAAATAAGATAACTTTAGTTGAAAGAGATAAGGACAACTCAAAATATATATATTATTCCAGATGAAGGTTAATTGATGGCAGCCGAAACAAACAACACAAATGTTATAATGTTTTTCCGATCAAAAAGATGACAATTCGGCAATTTGTATTAAAAACTAATCTTTCTGTTCGCCAGTCGTATTTTGCCATAGTCTATGCGAGACAGTAGTTTTAGGAAGCTATCGGATAAGTTTTTGCAGCCCATTGCTATGTTTATCAAAAATTAAGCTTGGGCCTATAAGCATTGCATAGCTTTTTCATGCTCATAGTCAGCGTTTTCATTTGAATGGGGGGGGGGGGTGGAATTAGTCAATTCATATATCTGAAAAATGAATATTGCATCTCCCATTATCCCATTATCTGAGGAGTCTGATTTCGTCATCACGTAGATGCTTGCTTATTTCAGTTTCTGCATACCAAAGCGGCAGGTCTTTGTTGTTTTTAGGGGGATTATTGTTTTTTAGGGGGATCATTACTTTTTCTGCTTAATGATAACAAATTTTTCGGATATTTTCCGTTTATCCCCCCAGCCCCCCAGGTTAGTGGGTGCATATTATTTGCGCCCCCCCCTTGAGAAGCACGTGCCATATTTTTACAGAATGAAATAATATATAATGCCGAGTGCTCTGTAACTTGGGGGCGCATAACGTACTGGGGGGGATCAAACGGAAAGGATCAATTGTTCTTAAGATCACTGTGATGCAGTTCTCAGTATGCAAGCATCATATGAAGGGCAATTCAATTGCATAAGTGTTGCCTAAGTAATTGAAGTCTAGTTCTCCCTTTTTAAATCAAGCATAGATATATGAGCATAGATAATCGAGCATCGTTTGAAATCGAAACGTTTGTTAGAGAAGTGAACAACTCAAATTTTAACACTTTGATCTAGACTAGAGTTTGTGTAACGCATGGTGGTGTAAGTGTCAATTAATGCAAATATTTTTTCTATTTGTAAACTGGTAGGTAAATTTCGATGTGCTTTAGGAATCATTTTTGTAATAAATGAAGCGCCATTTCAGGAAATCTGAGTGCAGTGCAAAAATGAGATTATATAACAAAAAGTGAGATTATATAACAAAAACAGCTCATTTTTGTGTTAAGATAAAATAAACACACTAATCTTTAGAGCTACAAGTGGAAAACTTTGCGAGCCTGGAAATAAAACCTTTAAAAATTCTCTTTGTTTAGGATTTAGCTGCAGAACAAAATAAAAGAGGGAAATCTTTTCTACCGATATTTCCTTCTATTTTGTGAATTTTTACGGATTTATTTGTTATTACTTAGCTGTTTGTTTCTCATGTGTTTTGTCACAAATTTCTGACGCCATTTATAGAGAACTTTAAAGTTATTGAAAAATTCAGTTCAACTTACTATTACGGGCTCTGGAATGGAGAATTGCTTTTCCAGTGCATCAACAACTTCTAACCAAGGCAGAATTATCTAGACAAAATTCACTTTTTGTCCATTGTTTAGATTTCAGGTCTATAAATCAATTTGCTTTAGAGACATCATGTTCATGCATAATTTTTGAAAAATCATTTTGAGATCAACTAAAAATTTAAATCCATGTAATCAGAACTCAAAGTTTATAGTTTGTCAGCTAATCTTTAATTTTTTGAAAATAGTATTTCAATCTCTAATCTTATTTTCTGAAAAATTAGTAGCACTTAGTAGCACCAACGAGTAGCACTTAATTGATTTGTGTGTATGACTTTTTTTTCACTTTCCAACACAGTTGTTCAGAGTATTTACAGCACTTTTTATAAATAACACCCGCTTATTGGCTTCAAATTTTAGATAGATTTTTCGTTTTAATTGGTGCAGGAGAAAACGAAACTGGGTGCTACGGGACGGGCCATTAAAAGAATTACAGTACGGTTTCTGTTCTGTTATATTCTAAGCTAAATGAAATTTGTTTTTTTTCCTGAAATGGAACTGAAAAAAAACACCATATTTTTTGTTCTTAGCTATCTTTGGAAAACAGTGCATTTATTTTTCTGCACTATTTTTGTTTATAACGATGTTGTTACTATTGAATTTTCGGATTTTATGGGTACAGACTATCTAGAATATTTGTTTTAATTGAAGGCTTACAATTGTTAGAGCAGCTAAGCTATAAGAGGGAATCGAACTCAAATTTTTTTCGAATCAATGAAGCTGTGCACTCATTTAGATTGCTCGAGAGAAAGCGATAATGTTAGAGGGGTGTATAGGTATATGGTGTGTGTTCTTGTTGCCTGTTATGAAACATGTCGCAACAGAAGGGCACCCACATGAACAGGAAGAAGGTGAAGACAGCCAAGAGGGCCACCCACCAATATGCAAAAGCACCCATCTCGTACTCTATGTGAGTGTAGCCTGCAAACAAAGATACATATAATTAACAAAGCTGCAATATAGCCAAGTACCATTTTTTTTTTCAAAAAAGTTGCCATTTGTAAATTTGTTTTCCAATAAGTTGACACTAAGGGAAGGGTAAGAGATGAGAGGGAGAGGAAAGGAGAGCGAACCATAGAATAAAACCGGTGAAACTAAATTTTGATAGGGTTTATGCTAAAAAATTTAGAAATTTTAAAAGAAATTTAAGAATAAAGTAAACAAGGAGGCTCGGTAATGTGCGATCGCATCTAAGGTTCCTACCCCGCTCATCCACAATTTTTGCCTAATTGTCTACCAAATGAACAGATAGAAAAACCCAAAAAATTAATTTTGGGAATGCCAAATGAACGAAAAGATAGCCTACAAAGCAAATAACTCAGTGGAGTAAAAAAATAATGAACTAGAATGATGAGATATGCCAATATTAAGGAAGTGAGTGAAGACGAACAGCGAAATCAAACAACAACAAACATTAATTACATCAAAAAATTTGTCCGTTTTAAAAAACAAAACTTAATAACAAAGTCAACAAACCGTCCGATAAAACAAACTTCACAAAAGAATTATAAATCACCAGAAAAGATATAGGACCAGTCCATAGAAACGTTTGGTAACAATTAGAGAAAAACAACAAAAACAGTAAAGTTAAAAAGTTCGCTTGTTTTTTTTTAAACAATCAACTTCAAAGTAATTAAAACCAATAGAAATCAAGTAAAATATCCCAAAAGTTAACAATTACCAATGCTTCTTTAGAAGAACATTAAGACCTGTCCTTATTCAATTTTTAATGCGGCTAAAAAGAACAACAAAAAGACCACTAACAAAAGTTAAAATAAAACTTGCCAGAAACCGCTGTCGAAGCCGTAAAGCCATATTTTGCCCCTCAAAAAATGTTCGATTGCGCCTTCCTCAGACAACGATTGTGTTGAATGTGGCCTTTCATCAATGAGACTAGGTAACAAGTAGACAAAAAAAATGTCAAAAGTAAGTATTAGTTTTGAATTTTTTCGCAAGAAAGTTACTCCCAAAATAATGAAAGCCATTAATTACAAAAAGAAAAAATTAAATAGGTTCATTTATTCGTCCAAATGAAGCCCGTGAGTCCTGCAATTATCCAGAACATGTCTTGCGTCTACAAAAAGAACGTCAATTATGACAAAAATCAAATTAATTTATTTTTCTTGTGAAAAACCGGTGTCGAAGCCAGTAAGGTCATAACGAATTCTTTCAAAATAATAGTTTTTAAGACAGAATCCTCTTTTGACACCTTTCTTTGACACCAATAATATCATATTTGTTCTGTAATTAACGAGACTAGGTAACAAAAACACAATCAAAAGAACAAAATTGCGAAGTTTAAAAGTTTTTTTTATTTTGGTAAACAATTGTTTTCAAAGTCATGAAAGCCATGAGCTGTCTAATAATATCAGAATATTGGCTTATCTAAATTTCCTTGAAAATCCAATGAAACATGTCATTACACAGGAAATTTTGTAGGACTAAAAAGACAATGTAAAATCAACGGTTAAAGACAAAATCAAAAAAAATAATTATACTCTTCAAGAAAGAAGTGTCGAAGCGGTTAAAACTATAATCTATGTTTTTCGGGATTTTAATATTTTAAACTCTTTTTTATTTTGAACGCCAATAATGTGATATGTCAATGATGTGATAATGCGACAAAACTAGAAAACGTGAAAAACTGGCAAATATCTAAAAACAAAAAAATCAGAAATCTAGTAGTATCAAAGCCAGAAAACATTAACTTGAGGCTTTGAACCGCAAAAATGATCCAACTTTAAATCATTAGAAAGCAGAAGCATTCTTTCTTTGCTGATACTAAGCTACCAGTTGACCAAATTCAGAAAAGAATAGAGGAAAATTTCCTTAAGCCACTATTTATTTGAAAATCAAATATCTTTTAAAGTCAAAAACAACCATAAACTTTCAAATAAAAACTTTAACTTTAACAATAAATGCGTTAGCTTGGAGCTGCTGAGGAAGCCAAAAGGACCTATCAATCCTGAGCTTTGATTTGATATGTTCTGATTTTTAAATAATATTTGAAAAAAATCATTTATTTTAAAAAAAGAGGGACTGATTACAATCCGAATTCTTTTTGGATTGTAACTTTCCAAGATTGTTTTAAATCTAGCCCTGCTAATGCTTATCGTCCATTAGGAACACCTTATTTTATGGATGTTTTAGATATAGATAATTTGTTAGTTAGAAACTCAAAAATAAATTCTGTGTTTTTGATAATCAACGAGTAAAGTTAGCAAAAAACGGCAAAGTTCTAATTACAGAGCACTCTCAACAAAAATTGAAATAGGAGTAGCCTCCTTTTCGTCTACAAAGGTTGTGTTAGTGTTGTTTGGGGGTTTACTTCGGCAAATTTATTCAAAGTGGATTAAAGGAGCTTATTACGTTCCGTTTTTGGTCGAAAAAGGCTGAATTTTGAAATCTTTAGCCCGAATTTTTGGCAAAAAAATTAATTCAAAATAATCAACAATACGTTTTTGTCTTTGAAAACAAAATCAACAACACTTTTCCTAAAATTTTAAACAAGTGCTTGCAGAATTGACAAAAATTTGGGCAAAAACTCCGGAAAATGTGAATAAAATCATCTGAATTCACTCTACTTTTATAAGCCTCTGTAAAAAACGAAAATTAAAAAAATCTTTTTTTATTTCCATTTTCTACGCTGGACGAGCTTTCTAATGATACCAGTCTCAACTCTCTACGATTAATATATCGATTAGCGAAAATTTTCTGAACAAAAAAACCCATTGGAGTATATAGTTCCTCCCCCCTCAAGAGGGGTCGGAACAATCATGCCATATCTTGTTAATCTTGTTCAATACAAGCTATTAATTTTCAAAAAGTGTTCTTTGCAGGATAAACAAGAGGGATTTGCCATGTCAGCACATGTCATGAACTAGAAATTCAACGGCATCAGAAAAAATCACAGTACGGATAATTTTGGAACATGAATGCCAAATTTTTCGCATAATGTCTAACGAAAAAGGCACGGAATTTCAAATTTTGTCAAGATCTTTCATGTCTTGGCAAGAAATTGTATCAAGATTTGAAGCGCTAGGAAATCATTTCGCACCTACAAACCCGCAGTGTGGACAACTAAGACACATTCCGTTTGCAGAACATTGTGCCCCTTCGTGAAGTCTGGGGTGGTAGCATCTCTCCCCAGTTGGGGTGGGTGTTGTAATGACATAGCATCCAGCGTGTGGTCCGCAGTCTATCTTGTTTAGAGGAGGTCCGGTAGGTTTGCTTTGGTTGTTTTTGTTGATCTTGCTCGCTGGGTCAGTGAACACCGGGAGGCGATTGTTTTTGTTGTACCTGGGAGGCATCGTCCAAAGTGTAGTGGGCGGGTGCCACTAGTTGTTCTCTTACTTTCACTTTTTCACCGCCACCGGATCGTGATAAACATTCATCGCCGTTTGACCATTGAAATTAAAATAACCAGAACATTAAGGATCAGACCGCGAATCTTGTCAACCACTTGAGGTAGGAAATATTTTCTTACTTGTTTTGCAAAATTTAAGTCCATTAAGTTAAAATCCACTAATGCAGCATTACTACGAGCAAAACTGATCACTAACACTAAACATTACAATAATCCAATAATACCGCTGCCTGTTACGTTAACCATCTAAGTATATTTTAGAACAAAATCTTAGTCGCCCGAGGGACTTAGTGCAGTAACATGAACACGCTTGCGCCCGGTACTTGCGCACGTATTTGGAGAACCGAAGGGTCCGATAATGTTAAAATTCATTTGAAATTGAAATTGAGAGTACAATTTTGCAATATAGTGAAAAAAACTTTTCTCTGTATCCGTCTCTGATAGCGAGGCAGCCAGTTATTGCCCTGAACATAGTGCTTCAAGTTAGGACACTAGAAATTAAGAAAATAGACTTTTCGTCCTTAAGTCTAAGTTCAATCTTTCAAACTAAGTCACTGCCTCCAAATTTTAGTGAGCGATAAAATTGTACCCTGAGTTCTCTAATAATGACATCTATTACGTCAGCTGTCCGAAAATTGGAAAATCTATTGGACAGTTGACGTAATCTTAGTATCAGTAATATGTATGTTTGCACGAAAGCTATATGAAGCCTTATTAAATCACACTTTAAAAATAAGCGCATTAAACTAATGATTTTGATTTTCATTAATGGCTTTCAATTAATAACTCGATACGTTAAAGAAACGATGACCCAATGTACTTTTAATAGTTTCAATTGGGTCCAAGTTTTTTTAAGATGTTGTTCTCCGTTGTCTCGAAATTATAATGTAATGAAATAATGCTGAACGCTTAGTGAAGTCATCAATCGTTATAAGGTTAGAGTAACAAATTTGTTTTACGGATAGTTTTTGCAAAAAATGTCCGTTTACCAATAAAACCGCGCACGGCCACACTAATATAGAACTTATCTATATGTGTATATGGAGTGCACATTAGACTGCTGCGTTTCGCAGTTATAAGCCACTAATGGATAAAAACGCGAAAAAAATAGTATTGAATATCGAAAGCAGTAGTTCGATTTGCATAATTCATAATCGCGGGCGTTTTGCATGCGTTAATATAATTATCTTACGAAGAGTTTTTCATAGATACTAAAAATTATGTAAACTGTCCCCTAATGCCTCACATTAATGGTTAGTTTACGTAAAAGGTAGCAACTTTATTGGCTTAAATTTTGTTAATAGTGATATGTTTTGCTTGGGGCACTGCTGTGTTGCCTCTACGGATCCGGGTCTTCTGAATTTTTGCTCCCAAACTTAGTGAGTTCCTATTATTTACTACACCCCCCGACGCAAACGGAATGTTTTAAAAAATGTCGTCCATTAGGGTGTGTTTACCATGATTGGGATGGGGGCTCTTCGTTATCTGACCTCTACGATAGGTGCGCTATATTGGGAAAGATCTTAGAAAAGATCCATGGATACAAAATTAACCGACACCACTTATTTAGATTTCTGCTGATTTAGAGGCTTGCATGCCGTCTGTTCTATGTGAATGCGAGCAAAACTTTCAAATAATACATAGCAATGGGCAACTACCTTTCCGTTGTTAATAATGGTGGGTTCACTGTGTGTCAAAAGACTCCATTTTATTCTTGTGACACTCAGTATGTCAGAAAGCAGTAGTCTAATTGAGTCTCATTTTGAGTGCACGTGAATTTGTTTCCTATTATTTTTATACTCGATAAAAAAGTCATGCGTACAGTGAATGCCAAGATGTAACGTAGCTGCAAGTTCGATCAAATTATCCAATAATATTTTTTTGACAAAAATAAAAAAAGTAGAATTGTTGCCCAATAAAAACAGAATTTAAAAAGCAATATCTCTTATCTGGATTTTTTTAAATCACTGCTCTCAATCATAACAAAATTCTTGGATCTTTACATTTCGGTCCTCCGGGTGAAGTCATCCTAGTGTTTTCACAAAAATCACAATCTCTTTTACTAAGAAAATTATTAGCTACACACACACACTCATTTTAGCACTAATTTAACCTCGAGTACCTCAAAGTAGTTTATAGCAGAAAAGACCACTAATTTTTCAGAAATAAAACCGACTATCTTGGGATGAAATGCTTTCGAAGGACAGGTAAGGTGTTGACTTGATTGTAGCTAGCAACTTAAGCAAAGAGAGGCTAGCCAAAAGGTGACGAGGACAAACATGGGGATTAAGCGGGAGAGGAGGAGGGGTGCTTCAGGTTCACTCTTTATCCCATAAATAGCAGCCTCAGCATACGTTATTCTGCAGTTTTGGTGAGCAGTCCACTCATAACATTCTAAAGCTCTAATGGAGCTGATTAGGAAATGATGACCTCCTGGCTTTACTAGTGTTGTGAAACAATCAAGTCAAGCGCATGAAAACTTGACTCAAGTCCTTGAACAAGTTGAAAACGGTTACCCGCAAATATGTAATCATCAAAAAAACTGTAACAAAAACCTTTACTCAATAAAATCTAGAGAACTTGTTCCCATATATATATATATATATATATAGAACAAGTAATTGGTGAACCTCTCCGGACAGAAGCTTCCTTTACGGCCCTAAACGTCGGACTTGAGTCTTCCCACAGTTCTACATTCTGTGCTGGACACAACACCAAAGCATCACGTAACAACTGTCACAGCAAGGACGTGAGGCCCCGAGACTGTGCGACGCACGAAATACAGAACAGAAAAGACCAAAAGACTAAAGACAAAGGCCCTAAAGAAAAAGACACTTTTGGAGCCAAATTTTTTGGGTTACAGACGCTACCCAGAAGGACGATTTTTTTGGGGGTGTCAGACGTTACCCCTTGAGGATTTTTTTCTACTAAGGTTTCAGACGTCACCGTCGCTGATCGCCCGAGATTTCAGACGTCACCTCCAGAAGTCCTGTTCCCCGGTGAGATCAATCCAAAAATCAGTGTTTTTTACAGGTCAAAAAAGAGAAAAAAAGACAAAACCTGAAATTTTTCCATTTTTATCAAAATTTCACTGCTTTTTTAGGCAAATTTCTTTGATGCATACTTGCCGAAATTGATTTAACGCAATGACAACTTCTTAGTGCAAGAAATTGTTCCTAAAAACGAAAATTGTCGAGAAAAACCTTTTTGAAAACAGAAATTCAAAAAACGTTCATTAAGTTCTTAGCCTGATATTCTTATAGACTCAACTTTTAATAGTTCAACCTCACTTTTGAACTTGTTGTTAATGAGCCAGAAAGGTCATTAATTGTAAAAATTCAATTAGCTATTCAGAAACGAAAATTGTCGAGAAAAACGTTTTTGAAAACAGAAATTCAAAAAACTTTCATCAAATTTTTAGCCTGATATTGTCATAGAGTCTACTTTTAATAGTTCAACCTCACTTTTGAACTTGTTGTTAATGAGCCAGAAAGGTAATTAATTGTAAAAATTCAATTAGCTATTCAGAAACGAAAATTGTCGAGAAAAACGTTTTTGAAAACAGAAATTCAAAAAACGTTCATCAAATTTTTAACCTGATATTGTCATAGAGTCTACTTTTAATAGTTCAACGTCACTTTTGAACTTGTCGTTAATGAGCCAGAAAGGTCAATAATTGGATAAATTCAATTAGCTATTCAGAAACGAAAGTTGACGAAAAATTCGTTTGTGACAACAGAAATCCAAAAAACTTTCTTTAATTTCTTGGCCTGATATTCTTATATAATCTTTATTCCATAGTTCAAAGTCACTTTTGAGCTAGTTGTGACAGAACCAAGAAGGTCATTACTTGGATAACATCCTTCAGTTTTTACAAAAAACGAAAATTGACGAAAATAAACGTTTTTGGCCAGATAAAATCAAAAAGCGTTCTTTTTAAACTGCCTGCTTCAATCTATTATGGAAAATTATCAAAATCCAAAAAACGTCCCCTAAATTCTCCTGTGAGTTTTTTGTTCTCAACAGAAATTAGCGAAAAAAAACTTCATTTGTCAAAAATAACTGAAAAAATCTTTCCATACCCAACAAAAAACAAGAGCAAAAATTGTTTTTTGAAAGAAACCTATTTTTTGCAGAAGTCCACGGTCTCAGACGTTGCCGTCTGCGAAGTCCCTTAGCCCTATGGTTTCAGACGTTACCATACTGAGAAGAAGAAAATAACGGTTTCAGAAGTTACCAATCTTTGATTTTTTTTTCAACATCAAAACGGATTCCTTTTCACAAAGAGATCTCAGACGTCATCTCAATCAATTCTTTGAAAATCTAGCCATATGCGAAAACTTGGTCTAGTGTCATGGTTTTGGAGGGCACTAAAAGCACTACGAGATCACTCAAATTAACACAGAGTTGGAGAAAAGAAAAGTTTTCAGAAAAGAAGAAAGTTACAATTTCTACAAAGTTTTCAAGCTTCTTGTGGTTTATTACAGTTCTTCAACCTTTTGTGTTCTTCTCGTAGCCCTGGTTGCCTACACGCATCGCATTTAAAACAAGTTCTCAGGTTTTAGCCCTCAAAAAAATAACTCCTTGAAAAGAAAAAAAAGAAATTTGCTTCCTATAAATTTACGGAAAGGTCTGTCAGATTTTAATCGCTAAGGTTTTACGGTTAGGGTTAGGGAAATAAGTGAATTTTTCCGGTAGTTCTCAGGTCTGGTGGTGGATCATTAGCTATTTGTTGAGAACTTTTATCAGGTTTAAAATTTTACGAGAAAAAATTAATTTAATGTAACAATTATACGGGTTCTGGTCTAATATCGTTTCAACTGCATAATTGTAGCAAAGCACAAGTTTCCCGTCAATCAGAGTAGCCAAACACATTAGTTGAAACAGTCAAAGCCAGCTATTTAAGCAAAACTTGTGTTTTTTTAATAAAAAACAAGCAATTATTTGGGTCTGTTGAACAAAAGTCGACTAAAGCGCGCGAACGTTCGGAAAAATTTCAAATTTGTTTTTAGCGCTAAAAAGCTAGATTTAGCAAGCAAAACACACACCCTAGGACATCTGTTGTTGAGAAAAGTTGCGTCGCTGAATTTTTGAACCAAGGGAAAAAACTGGGATCATTAGCATTCAAACCTTAGACAACTTTTACATCAAAATTTGCGTCGCTCCGGTTCTTTAAGCCGTTTTTTACCTTCAATAAAGAATTTCAACGTCACGTCTACAACAGCAACAAACGCGGTCAACAGAACACAACAAGCAGCAAGACGTCTAAGCAGATCACTTCTGAATGCCAATTTGCCATCAACATGTTTAAAGCGACAGAAATGGCCATGAAAAACCAGCTCGACCTTTTGGAAAAAACCATTCAGCAAAGAAAGAGTTTTCGATCCTTGTCTCTGCTGATTGAACGAACCAGAGCAAACGAAAAGGAACTCAAGGAGATGTCGCAGAACGTGATGAAGCAGCA
This sequence comes from Convolutriloba macropyga, assembly GCF_964194025.1. NCBI lineage: Eukaryota > Metazoa > Xenacoelomorpha > Acoela > Convolutidae > Convolutriloba > Convolutriloba macropyga. The sequence goes on along the minus strand of NC_134471.1, from coordinate 13,598,226 downwards.
GCCTCATCAGAATACAGCAACATCAATTCTGAGCAGACAAACCAAACTAATCAACCGTCTTAACGAACTACAGTTGCAAGTTGATCTTTTGGACGATGATGATCAACTGAGCCAGTCCTCCCAACGGATCAGAGATGATATCAGCATGATCTCAAGCAGAGAAAACCGATCTCATCAATCTACGCCCGTCTCAATAGACATCAATGAAGACAAACAGCTCCCATGTAACCTGGAACAACAGAAAAGCAGCCCAGCCAACCCAATTCAGCCTCCCGCTATCCCACCTCGACCAGGAAGACCAACACTTTTTCTTCAACCGTCAAGTGTTCCACAAATAAACTTCGAACGTGTTCTTGGCGCTCACCAAAGACCAACAGAAATGCAAAACTTGGAAATCAGTCAGCAAGAACATAATTTTACAGGAACTGATAACCACGTTCACAATCCTTTCACACAAGCCCATGATAAACTTGTCTTTAATAGTGCAACTGATGACATTCAATATGCCACTATCAACCCTAATAATCAAACAAGCTTGCCACCCTACACTCTCCACACAGCCCCGATCACTATCGACAACAGTGAAGCAAATGAAAACCATTTGATAAACCTTTTGCCGCCTATAACTAACCTGAGCATTTCAAGCGACAGTATTACAGCTAAATCGGAATATTGTGCGTCAAATATCCCTAAGGTCAGCATTACTGAGCATTTTTTTTCAAAACCAGTGACTGAAAATAGATTCATATTTCAAACACCAAATCAAGCTTGTCATGATACCAAAAAGGAACAAATTGCTAGATATAACAAAGGCAAATCAAATCCTGTTATTCAACAGCCTTCATTGCAAGCTTTTGCTCAAGAAACTGATTGCAGCCCAAGCAAGAACTTTAACTCAGGAAGGCAGTACCCCACTCAATTTCCAACAAATGCGAATAGTTGCCCGCAGCCAACGAAAAATCAATCAAGTGTTGTTGGGGGAAACATTCAATTACAAAATCCGCAGTACACATATGCCACGCATGCTGAGAAAGTAGCCCAACAAAAAAATGTTGTTCTCCCTTCTGAACAACAGAATCCTCAACTGTTTCAGCAGCTTAATAACAGTTTGTTTCCACAAAACCACAATCAGTTTCCTAATAAAACTGCTATGCAATTTTCATCACTTCCTACTCAAAGTTACACTCAGAAACAAACGAACGAAAAACCTGTGGCTCAACTTCGCTCACAACCAACAGTTTTGCCTAACAATTTGCAAAATTATCAAAATCAAACTGCCCCTGACTTTCCAGCATCTTCAATGCCCTTTGGTGCAAATGTACCAAATTTCGTTGACTCACAGACACAGAGCAACGCAAAACAAGACCAAATTTTTCACTCAAGCAAAGAGCCCAGCAATTTAATTGTGAACAACTCACACGCCAGTGCATCAAATGCTAATTTCAACCCCGTTACACAATTGACTAATCTTGATTATAAACATTCTATTAAATTACCTCCACTAAAGTTACAAAATTTTAATGGAGATCCTCTGCACTTCCATGAATGGATTAACAATTTCTACAGTATGATCCACCATAACACATCAATCACAGATACACACCGAATAACGTATCTACAGAATTCTGTGTCAGGGAAAGCCAAAGACTTGATACACGCGTATTCTTGCGACCCGTCGTATTACCAGACAGCCTTAAACGAGCTGATAAATCACTTCGGTGACCGAACCATCGTGGTTAATGCCTTTATCAACCAACTAGAAAATTGGCAAGTCAATCATCAGAACAAGCAAAGTTTTATTGCCTTTTCGTCCTTTTTGAAAAGACTTGTTCAGGCATTCCAGTACCTTGGTTTTATAGCAGACCTTCAATCAACAACGCTACTGAAAAAAGCCAAAGAAAAGGTTCCACACAACCTCATCCTTAAGTGGACCGAGCACTGTCTCACTCAGTTCCGCTCAGACCCATCACTTGCAGAATTCCAACAGTGGTTAGAGCTTCAAGCTCAAGTTTATGATAAAGTTAACCGGGAAAACCCCATAAGAAACACATTCCCCAATTCGAAAAAGTTTGGAAGCTCAAACTTCAACGCTGGTACAGCTAACAGAAACTTTACATCACAACCTTTAAACTCTCTAGTTGATAATCAGGACAGGAACCAAAAGCATCAATTGCAACAGAGTCTGCAGCCGCAGTCAACCAATTCTTCTCCGAAGAGTTTCAACGCAAACAGATCTTGCGAAAAATGCAAAAGTAATCACAGCCTTGCAGTTTGCCCTGAATACCAGCTTTGTCCTCCTAGTGAGAGATACAGCATTGTTAGCAAAAACAGTTTGTGTACAAATTGTCTTAGCAATAAACACCACAAACAGACATGTCCGTCAACTAAACGATGCCAAGTATGCAGTGGTTTTCATCATACAACATTGCATGACCCAGCAAAACAAATCAAACGACCAACAGCAGCTTTTTCAACAGAAAACGCACAAAAACCTCAGCCTACTGTTTCGTCAAACAACAAGACAGCGGTTGAAAATACGATCAATATTTCTCAGACAAAAGGCCTGCAGAATAAGAATTCAAACAGCCGCTACGGGCAATCCTTCAACGTTCAAAACCAAACCAACACTCAAAGACGAAACCTAAATGGAAGCAGTACCAATCAGTCTTTTAGCATCAACCAGAGTCCCGATGCACCAAAAAACTGGTATGAGCAGCTTCAACTCATCCCCGTTTCCTTTCTGAAAGGAAATAAAGCCTTCGATACATATGCCTTAATTGATCCTGGTAGTCAATTTAGTTTTGTTCTCGATGCCATTTCAAAATATCTTGAGCTTCCTTGCGAATCTCTGACAATCAGTTCCTCTTCAGTTCCTTAACACTGAAAATAACATGACTCTCTCTAAAATAAATGAGCCAGTCACCATTACTCTTTACAAATCATCAGAAATTTCCTTTGAACTCTCTCGAGCATACAGCACACCATCTTTAAATGTCAGTGCCGCAAATGTTTTCCAATTGAATCAAATTTGCGATGCATTTAACAACCTACGCCATATTCACTTTCCTTATATTGCCGATGGCAAAATCGGCGCCCTCCTTGGTGTTAACGCCTTTGCATTCACCTATCCCACTCATGTCATTCAAGGAAATCAACATCAACCGTTTGGTGTCAAAACTAAATTAGGTTGGACACTAGCCGGTGAATACGAAAATTGTTGCACAAACAACCATCCTAAATCCTCCAATCTGCCAAACAAAGCCTTCGTCTTTCAAGTTTCAAGAAATCGAATGGACGAACCCGAGCTAGACGAACTAGTTCAACAGTTCTGGAGAATTGAATCCGAAGGAATTCAACCAGACAGCAAGCCTTCGTCTCCTCTTGATCAAAAATTTTTCCAGATAATGAAAGACTCAATTAATTTCAATGGACAAAGATTTGAAATTAAATTGCCTTGGAAAGAAAACTCAAATTTGGAAAATAATTATTTTTCCGCCCTCAGTCAAGTCAAAAGCTTGAATAGGCGACTCGAGCGTAATCCTCAACTTCGTGATAATTATATGAAAACTCTGCAAACTGACTTGGAGAAAAACTACGTTAAACCAGTTGAGATGCAAGATCCACCACCGGATCGAATCTGGTATCTCCCACATCACCCAGTTGAGAATCCTAACAAGCCCGGCAAGGTTCGGCGCGTCGCAAACGCTGCCTCTAAGTTCCGCGGACAATCACTAAACAGCAACTTGTTAACAGGTCCTGACCTACTTAATAGCCTACTAGGAGTCCTTATGCGCTTTCGTGAAAATCAAATTGCAGTCCTCGCAGACATCGAAGGCATGTTCATGCAAATTGCTATCAACCAAACTGACCAGTCAGCCCTTCGTTTCCTGTGGATAAACGACGATGAAATCCAACAGTATCAGTTTACAAGACTAATTTTTGGCGCTACCTGCTCCCCATCCTGCGCAATTTATGTTTTGAATCATTGAGTTGATAAAAACGGAGATAAATATCCCGAAGCAGTCAGAGCCGTCAAAAGTCACTTTTATATGGATGATTACATCCAGTCCCATGATACGGTAACGAATGCCACTAAAACAGTTCAGCAAACGATTCAGAGTCTCCAGGAAGGTGGCTTCCGACTCACAAAATTTGTTTCTAATGAACCCGATGTTCTGAAAAACATACCAACACATGACATTGAAGAAAAAAGTGACATTGTCAGAGTCCTTGGGCAGAAGTGGAATCTGAAAAGTGACACCCTCATTATGAAACCGCTAACAGATTTTTCAACGGACGCAATTGAGTATACTCAGAGGAAAATCTTCAGCCTTGTATGCTCGATATTTGACCCCCTCGGCATACTGTCACCTTTGACAATCCGTTTCAAAATACTTCTCCAAGAAATTTGGAAACTTGGGAAAAAGAGCGATGAACCACTACCCATACAAATACGCAGAAGACTTCAGAAAATACTAGATTCATACTCCGAAATGCCTGAAGTACATCTTACCAGAACACTAACAAGTCTTCGTTACTCTGAGAGTAGTGCTGAATTACACATATTTGTTGATGCCTCAACAGCTGCAATGGCAGCCGTAGCGTACCTGCGAATAACACACAACCATTCAGAGATAACAGAAACTTGTTTCCTGATTGGAAAATGTAAAGTTGCTCCATTAAAGCAAACAAGCGTACCCAAACTTGAACTCGAAGCTGCAGTAATTGGAGTTAGGTTACATTCTACAATCGTGAAAGAATCCTCTTTCGCAATTAACAAAACTCAATTCTGGACTGATAGTCAAGTAGTCCTTGATTGGATTGCATCTTCCAAAAAACAACCTGTATATATTGCGAACCGACTCAGAGAAATTGCAGCATCAACCAAAACAAAACAATGGAGACATATTTCCACATTGAACAATCCAGCCGACCATGGCACTCGTGGCCTAGATCCACGTGAAATATCTCTCAAATGGTTTTAACCTCCAGAGTTTCTGTCATCATCAGAGCAAATCAGTAACCAGGCTGTACCTTCGAAACCAGCTGTCGTAGCAACCACAGCACATACAGCTTCAAATGTTCCAGAGCCAATCATAGACCCAGCACGTTTTTCGTCTTGGACGAAAATGCTACTCACCTTAGCCACTGCTTTAACTTACTGTTCAGAGCAAAGAAACTTCGTGACAGCAAACAACAGTACACAACCGATGACATTGATCTATCTCGGAAGCACTTGATCAGAAATTCTCAAGAGAACTCATTTCACACGGCAGTTTCATCATTAAAAAGGGGCCTCAAGCCCCACAGTAAATGCAAACTACGGTCTTTGAACCCAATCCTCGATCAAAACGGTATACTCCGTTCATGTGGAAGACTTCAATTTGCTCCTGATTCACTTGAAATAGAAAAGTGTCCAATTATACTGCATGTGAAAGACACAATCACACGTTTGTACCTAGAACACGCTCATCGCATATGCATTCATCAGGGAACAGAACCCGTCGAAGCGTTTGTTCAGCAACGATACCACGTATTTGGCTTGCGAATGTGTCTACTTAGCATAAAGTTTCGCTGTTTTTTATGCAGAAGATTTAATGCAGAGAACATACAACCGATCATGGCTCCTCTTCCCGCTTTCCGCTTCCCATCAGCCGCAACACAATTCCCGTTTTCCAATAGTGGTGTCGACTTCTTTGGACCATTTTATATAGAGGACACAAAAGGAAATCTTGAAAAACATTATGGTTTGATTTTCACGTGCTTGATCACGAGAGCAGTCCACCTTGAAAGCTGCCCAGATCTCAACACCGGTACTTTCCTAAATGCATTTCGACGTTTCACCAGTAGACGATGTCAACCAGAACTGCTGTACAGTGATAATGGAAAGACATTCATCGGAGCGTCAGAAGAGCTGAAGAAAAGTGTAAAGAGCCTTGACAACGACAAAATTTACAAGGCTCTTGCTGCTACAAACACGACTTGGAAATTCAACCCGCCCTATGGCCCCCACTTTGGCGGTGTTTGGGAGCGCTTGATACAGACAGCGAAAAAAAACGCTGCTGATCATTCTAGGCTCAAAACGACTCTCACTTGACATATTCCAAACAATACTGGCAGAGAGCGAAGCCATCTTGAATTCAAGACCTCTCACAAATGTCGCTGATCTTCCCGATAACGAGATGCCTCTCACACCTAACCACTTCTTGATTAGTCGTCCTTTCAACTCTCTGCCACCAGGAAAATTTGACAGCCAGACTCCAGCCAGCTTCAGGACATGGCGAAATCTGCAACAGATGATGAACCACTTCTGGAAGCGACTTGTCAAAGAATACCTACCGACACTACTCAAGAGATCAGAATGGAATGAGAACAACCAGTCGCCACTTAAAGTTAATGATGTTGTCTGGATCCTGAAAGACATGACTCCTCGTGGAATTTGGCCTCTTGGGCGTGTGTTGGAGGTGTACCCTGGACGAGATGGACAACACCGTGTGGTGAAGGTAAAAACGGCTTACGGTACGTTCGTTCGCCCCGTTTCCGCACTCGCACGCGTTTTGGCTGATTAGCCACGTTTTTATAGTTTTTTTTCACGTAACGGTTTCTAGGCAACTTGGGTTAACCGCTCTTCGACGACATGTCCAAACGTGTTGCTGGCCCCTTGTTCTGCTTGGAGCTTGTTGTGAAACAATCAAGTCAAGCGCATGAAAACTTGACTCAAGTCCTTGAACAAGTTGAAAACGGTTACCCGCAAATATGTAATCATCAGAAAAACTGTAACAAAAACCTTTACTCAATAAAATCTTTTGACTAGAGAACTTGTTCCCATATATATATATATATAGAACAACTAGTTTAACTCATTTTTTTCAGTTAGAAAGTCAGTTCAAAATAATCAAGGGAGCGAAAAAAGGTTGTAGAAGGTTCTAGCTAAAAATTAAAAGCGGTGAAGCAAAGATTTTTGCATAATGAAGTAATGAAGACAAGAAAGTCTTCTATAGTTGCTTAATAATAATAATAATAAGAATAATAATAATAATAATAATAATAATAATAATAATAATAATAATAATAATAATAATAATAATAATAATAATAATAATAATAATAATAATAATAATAATAATAATAATAATAATTATTATTATTATTATTATTATGGTTCCTGCGTAATCGCAGCGGAACAGCATTAGGCCTACGGTAGCCTGTTCTCAGCTGCCCTTTTTATTATTATATTGTTCAATAGCAATTATTTGTTGAAAAAGCAATTGATTTTTTTGGATTTTTATCCCTCCTTTTTCAAGCTCCAGCAAACGTTAGCTCCTATTGACGTTCCGGCAAGCACTTCATTTGCAATTATTTGAAAACTTGGTTATAAATTCCAGGCCTGAATTTTGTATCCGTGTTAGCGAGACTCCAAAGCTTTGATACTCGACTGCCGGTATGTTACTTCAGAAAATGCGCAAATGTTTAAAGGCTCACCCGAGTTGGGACGAAAGAGTTCCGAGCGCCGAAATGAAACAGCTGCATATCTTAGTCAACCAAAAATACACTGGTTCAATTCTCAGCTTTACGATCCTGATACTTGTGAGCAGATTATTTGCCATTTCAAGCAAAATTACCAGGTATCTTATTGATACTTTCGTATGCTTGTGTTAAATGATCAAGCGGCAAGAAAAATTGTTCTTATATTTGAAAAAAATTCAGATGTGTTAATTTCAAAATAAATCTGACAAGGAGGCTCGGTAATGTGCGCACGCACACATGGTTCCGACCCCGCTCAGCCACATCCTTGATTTAAATGATACAGAGATAGAAAACTTTCAAAAACATACATATCGTTCAAAGAACAACCAATGGAATACAATATTGCCACGCTAAAGGGCCGATGAACGTTGTTGACAATAGGACTAATAGAAAGGACAATAATATATATCAAACAACAAACATTATTTACGACCTAATCTCCATGTCTATAATAAAAAAAGTCGTAACGAAATCAAACTCGCATCAGATAAAACCTAAACGAAATAATTTGACCTACACTTCATTAGAAACGATTTAGACCTGTCTTCAATGTGACTGGTTAACAGGTCAAAAAAAGAAAGAGCAAAGAAGTGCGAAGTTCAAAAATACGTTCCTATTTCTGAAACCAATTAATTTCACCGTTATTAATGTCATTAGATATCAAAAGAAATCCCTAAAATGTTCATTTATATCTCCATAGGAAGCAATTGAGACATGTCAATCTGCTATGTTCAATTGCGCAAAATTTCAAAGCCAATGGGACCTACGATAATTGTTATATATTAAAAACAAAAAAAATCCTGTAAAATGTACAAAAATAAAAAAATCAAAAATATTTTCTGACATCTCGTAGTAACAGCAGTAACAAAGCCGAGAAACAAAGGATTGTAGCTATCACGGTTATAGAGTTTAAAAGCTCACTGGTAACGGTTCGTGACCTGTGTTTACAGAGATTGAACTACAAAATGACCGAACCCTTTTTAAAATAAAGACAAAGCTCAAAAACGCAAATGTTTTTTAAAACAAATATTATCAAAAGTCATAGCCAACCTAAGATTTTACCAAACACCGATGCACTGAGCTCCAACACCTCAGGAAGCCATTTGGGCCTGTTAATAACGAGACTATCTCACGGGCCCGCAAAATAACAAATTTATAAAGCAAAAACTTCAAACAATTTCACGAGAGCACAATGTTCATGGCACAATATTTAAAAGATGTTACATGCAAGAAAAGTAAATGTTCACTTTCTCCTCATCTTAACATCAAAGATCCATCCTCATACAAGGACTACAAAAACATGATAAGAACAAGAAACCCCAAATATTGAACAGTATAGGCATCTCGATTTTTTTTTGAAATCAATGGTCGAAGCAATTAGTCACAACACATAACCAAGCGCGAATCATGCTTGAATCAACAGAATTATTTCAGATTTGTATTTAGTGAGATTGAGTTGCACGGTTACAAAAAGAAAGCAAAAAGGATACAGTTGAAAAAAATCTTTTTTTACTCAATTTCAAAGTCATTAAAACAGACAGCTATAAACTGAAATCTTAAATGGATTGAGTTAAACATTCTGGGAAAGCAATTGAGAACTATCATTATCAGTCACTTTTTGTACTACATCAAAAAAAAGATAAACAAAGGCAAAAACAAAAAAAAACATAAAATTTTGCGAGATTACTTTGTTTCGGCCCAAAAAGCATAATCTATATAACAGAAACAATTAACATATTCAGATAAACCATATTTCAACGCTGTGCACTTCCCTTGCTATGCTTTTCTTCAATTGGACTTGTCATTAAAGTGATAATTCGACAAGGAAACAAAAATGAACTCATCAAATATGCAATAAACCTCAAAAAATAAAAAAAAATTTGAAAACGCGTAGTATCAAAACAAAGAAACTGTTTATTGAGCATAAAACCGTTCAGGACATTAATTTATAGTTCATAAAAAATCTTTTTTTTCTTTTCTTCACTCAGACTGTGCCCGAAATTGAGAGAAATCAGACAAAATAGTGTCAAACAGGTTTCTTAAAACCATAACAGGTTTCTTAAAACCAAAATCAAAACTGACATTGGATAACAACTGAAAGAATCATTGTCTAGGTTCAGTTGTAACTCCTACAAGTTAAATGGATCTTTGATTTGGGACAATAAGTCATTGGGCTACAAAAAAGATAACAAATGAACCCAAAACTTAAGAAGTCAATAAACTTTTTACAAAAACAGTTGAACAGAGCCATAAAAACCATGACCAATAACTCTGAAACCGTTTTGTAATCTCCTTGGGTCTTTTTTATTGTAAATAGTATCTGTCATTAATTGAGCCCTGATTTTAAATTCTTGACAGTAATTTACATGAAAAACATTTACATAGCGGAAATATTTTGAAAAGTTTGCGCACCATTGAAATCTAAAAAATTTATCGTAAGGATTCATTGCGTGATCAAGGTCCACCGAGTAATTGTTGGGCGTCTAACAAAATATTTTCTTGTTCAGATGGTTGCAGAATAGATCAATTTTTCATAATTTTAGAGTTTGTCAAAAATAGAATTTAATTTTGGTTAAATATCGAGTTTAAATTTGCAAAATACTGACGAAAACATAATTCCAGAAGACTCTCAAATCCAGCGGTAGTACAACTAACTGGTTGTTTAGCTTAGGAAGAATATGGCCTGAATTTTAAGGTATCTATTTCCAGGAAATTTATGGCAAGTGGCCTAAAAAAAACAAATTTGGTCCCAAAATTTGAAAAAATTAGCATAATCCAAAAAAACTCGGATCGAACAACCCAGCAAACCTCCGCTATCTTTAGAGATAAAATGAATAACACTACAGTAAAACATTTTGGCATTAGCAAAAATGACAAAATTTAGGTCAAAAATACCGAAATGTGAATAAAAACAGCTGAAAGAAGTCTAATATTCACCAAAACTTTAAACCCTCGATAACTTCCTATAAAAATTGAAAATTGAAAAAAAAATCTTTTTAATTCCATATTCCTTGCTGGACGGGCTTCTTAATGATACCACTCACAACTCTCTACGATGATTATATCGATCAGCGAAAATTGTCTGAACAGAAAAAAACCCAATTGAGTATATAGTTCCTCCCCCACTAAAGTGGGTCGGAAAGAAATCTAGTGTAGCCCAGGAGCATTCTAGAACATCTTGCTGGCATCATTACCGAGACTTCGTAATAATAAAACAAATTGGTTAATAATTTATTTAAAACTTTTGTATATTAAAACTGCATAACCTTTATCTAATTACATGCTCCCTTTAATTTAAATCGAGCAGCATTGCTAAGGCGTTTGTGGTTCGAATGGTGTAACACTAATCGGCTGCGATTCATACAGTTTCTCCTGCTTCGACGTGCTCGTTCGTTCGTTCTTTGGACCGTCTTTCTCATCATCACCGTGTCCTTTACGCCCTCTTTTTTCATTTGGCTTTAAATCTTCATTTTCTGTCTCTTCTTTTCTATGTTTCCGATCATCACCGCGTTTCAGGTCTTCATTGTTGCCAAGCTTGTCCAAGTGTTTGTATTTTACGCTTTTCTTATCGTAAGTCTTGTCGTTTTGCTGGACATTATGGTCGTTATTTTTGTCAAGTCTGTCTCTTTTGCCACTTTTCACGGTCTTCGGCTGGTCACCATTGTAACTGAAGCTTGCGATACTTGAGTAAAAGTGGGTGTCGCTCTTAACTGACGGGTCTGCTCTCGAGTCTCTGTCGTAATTTGGTTCGTGGCCGTAATTATACCCACCATATTGGCGCCTTTGATACGGGAACTTGCTTTGACTTCTGGGATCTCTATCTGCAGGTTCATCTTGCATGTCGTACGGATCTCGATCGTACTGATCTTGTCGTTTGCGTTCTAGAATGTGGTCAGCGTCGTCCTGGTTCTCGAAGTCGAAGTTCTGTTCGTAAACTACCTGTATAAAAAATGCATTGTGAAGCAGACAGAAATTTATTCTGTGAATTCTCGACCAATCACAGACTGAGAAGAATCTCCTTATAAACTAGTCAGTCTACCGAATTTATTAACTATGTTGATACCATTGAGTCCGGCGACATATAACTATGTTTGTTGTAATAATGAAGAGTTTATCTTCAGTGTTTTACTGGCTCGTTAGCCTCATAGAGTTAGGTAAGTTTGCGTTGCACAGAAATAAAGTAGCTTTATCTCTCTAAAACCCTTAAGGCAGTAAACAGACACCACTTCGGGTCTGCCTTAGTAGTTCATAGACTCATTGAGTTAACGAAGACAAGCATAAAATGAAACACTTTTGGACTAAGTGCTTAAGGCAAATAAAATGTTGAAGATTTTAGGGAAAAAATATGTATAATCAGTCATAGTGGAACGAATGTTAGGAATAAGGGAGAACGTTCCATGGTACAGGATTGGTGGTTCTCCTATGTAGCATCAGAATACATAAAATTTCAGCAAAATTTTGTTTGATTCTTGATTCAAATTTTGCAATGCCCACCCCTATATACGTTTACAACATGAAGCTCATTTTTGTCATTAATATCATGCCGTACTTGCTAGACTCATTCTTGGTGGTTATGATAAAATAAACTCGTGTGCTCAATTGGTAAACATATAACAGCCCCAGTTGAGAGGTCGACGATATGAAAAGACTTATAAGGTTGACCTAGGGGGGTATTTCCCTACCTTAAATACACGGTCGACCTCCTAGTAAGGGTCGACCTAAAGTCTTTTCATGAGTCGACCAACGGTCTTTTCATATCCCACAACAACCTAGCTTTTAATTGATTGCAAACAATTTGTTTACATCTACCAACCTGTCCTTTTGCCTTCGACTCAGTTGTGAATCTGGAAGCGCGTGAGTTCTCAGGCCGACTTCTTTCACTCTTATGACTCCTGGGTTCTGACTTGACACTTGCGCTGTGTTGTTTATCCCCGTATTCTTTCACCGATTTCGTTTTACTGCCTTTCGATTCTTGTCTCTTGCCATCGTAATGACTAGATACATTCTTTTTAGTTGAAGCTGCTTTCGATTCATTTTTCCTCGAATTCTGAGAGGTCGGATGTTCCTTCGACGAAGCTTTTGTGACCTTATCGCCTTTTTGTGACTGTTTATCGGTGTCCTTACCAACTTTCTTCTCGGTCTTACTTCGCTTTGTGGACTTAACTTTGTCAGTAGATTTTTCTCGAACTTTTGACGTCTCGCTTGTAGTATCGCCAATATCTGTTTCGCTTTCTGGACTTATTTTAAGATGGTCCGATGACTCATCGCTTATGAGTAGCGAGCCAGAGTCGGAGGCGTTATCCTTCTTTCTCTGACTTTTTGACCTCTTTTCTTTAGTTTTAGGCCCGGTCTTATGCGTCTGTTTCGTTTTAGTGCGTGGGCGTTTGGTGGTTGTGTGTTTGGTGACCGTTTTAGTATATTCCTCATCTGAAGTTTGATCTTGAAATGAAGATTCTTGCTCTTGTTCTTCTGCGCTTCGCTCGTTCTCGGCATCCTTTTTCTTCCGTTTTGTTTGACCTGTCAACATAATTATCTAGGAATAGACCACGAATCTATCAATTTCCATGTTTCATTACGTTAACAAAATAATATCGCCAAGGCGTTACGGAGAATTGAAATCCGAAAGACAGCGTATGAATTGAGACACCAGAAAAAAAGCGCAACTTTGATCAAATTGTATTAAAAATTTGTAGCTTTACCCAGTGCACCGATTCCCGGAAATCTTAATAAGTTCCCGGAAAATTTCCCGGCAAGACCCAGGAAAAACAAGGGAAAGTCCCGGGAAACTTACCGGGAAACTTTCCAGGGTTCGTAAGATATGCAAAGATTGAGTAAGATCCCGCATTTCCCGGCAGGGTTTCCGGGAACCAGTGTTTCCTGGCAGGGAAACCGGGAAAAAAGCGGGAAACTTACCAGGAAACCCAGGGTTTTTCCTGCATCTTATCAGGGTTTCAGGGAATTTCGGGTTTTCTTACCAGGGAAACTTACCAGGAAAACCCAGGGTTTTTTCCCTGCATCTTATCAGGGTTTCAGGGGGATATAAGATTCTCAACAGGAAAACCGGGAAAAACCCCAGATCTTACCAGCGCTCTCGGGAAAAATAGGATTTCCCACAGGAAAGCAGGGAAAAACGGATCTTATCAGGGTTCACTTTGGACAACTCTATGACCTAAACAAAAAGACCTCTTTTTAAAAGTACCTATTTGAAATAATCGTAAACATCCGTACGAAAAACTTACTTTTAAAAACCAGACCGAAGACGTCCCCAACTTGAGATGCACAAAAGCCCAGAGGGGGGGGGGAAACCGACTAACCGGCGTCTCAACGGGGCAGGGAGGGGTGGTGCACCTCATGCGGGCCCGAGGCCCTCACCTTAGAATATTAGTATTATATAAAAAAACAAATATTTAACATATCGATTTAGCATAATGTGCAAAAGACAAGCTACCAAAACAATTGCTTCAAACTTTGTTTGGGAGCTACTACGTTTCCATGACTGCGTCACACCCATTGCCCATTCCACAAGATGAAATTGTCAGAAACATCTTTAAAAACTCATTGTTTTGAAAAAAAATAAAATTGAAACAAGTTTGCTGGGCATTTTTTCCAAAAAGCTTACCGTATTTGGTAACCAGTCTAATCTTATGTATAGTGAAGACCTGTGGTGCCACATCTTCATCCCAAATTAGGGTTCTTTGCACACAATGTCTCTGCACTGACGAAACGGAAATATTTTTTTGGGGTCCATTTCACCCCATTTGCAACGCTAAGTCAGCAACCAAAACCGCAGCAAAGTTTTTATTAGCGCAAAATGACGCACACAAAGTCCTCTGATAGTGGGGTGTCAAAAAAAAAATCCCCAGTGGGCCCTAAGGCCCACTGGGGATTTTTTTTTGGAGTAATTGTCTGATATCATGGCCGAGAAGATCATAGAATCCATTGATATTTTTTTCCTAAATGTAAACCAGAACAATTGTTGCAAAACTGTTACTTTTTTTATGGACCACTAGCCACAAGAGCACGTTTCCATGACTGCTTCATACCCATTGCCCATTCCACAAGATGAAATTGTCAGAAACATCTTTAAAAACTCATTATTTTGAAAAAAAAATAAAATTGAAACAAGTTTGCTGGGCATTTTTTCCAAAAACCTTACCGTATTTGGTAACCAGTCTAGTCTAATGTATAGTGAAGACCTGTGGTGTCACATCTTCATCCCAAATTAGGGTTCTTTGCACACAATGTCTCTGCACTGACGAAACGGAAATATTTTTTTGGGGTCCGTTTCACCCCATTTGCAACGCTAAGTCAGCAACCAAAACCGCAGCAAAGTTTTTATTAGCGCAAAATGACGCACACAAAGTCCTCTGATAGTGGAGTGTCAAAAAAAAATCTCCAGTGGGCCCGAAGGCCCACTGGGGATTTTTTTTGGAGTAATTGTCTGATATCATGGCCGAGAAGATCATAGAATTCATTGATATTTTTTTCCTAAATGTAAACCAGAACAATTGTTGCAAAACTGTTGCTTTTTTCATGGACCACTAGCCAAAAGAGCACGTTTCCATGACTGCTTCATACCCATTGCCCATTCCACAAGATGAAATTGTCAGAAACATCTTTAAAAACTCATTATTTTGAAAAAAAAAATAAAATTGAAACAAGTTTGCTGGGCATTTTTTCCAAACACCTTACCGTGTTTGGTAACCAGTCTAATATAATGTATAGTGAAGACCTGTGGTGCCACATCTTCAACCCAAATTAGGGTTCTTTGCACACAATGTCTCTGCACTGACGAAACGGAAATATTTTTTTGGGGTCCATTTCACCCCATTTGCAACGCTAAGTCAGCAACCAAAACCGCAGCAAAGTTTTTATTAGCGCAAAATGACGCACACAAAGTCCTCTGATAGTGGGGTGTCAAAAAAAATCCCCAGTGGGCCCTAAGGCCCACTGGGGATTTTTTTTTGGAGTAATTGTCTGATATCATGGCCGAGAAGATCATAGAATCCATTGATATTTTTTTCCTAAATGTAAACCAGAACAATTGTTGCAAAACTGTTACTTTTTTATGGACCACTAGCCAAAAGAGCACGTTTCCATGACTGCTTCATACCCATTGCCCATTCCACAAGATGAAATTGTCAGAAACATCTTTAAAAACTCATTATTTTGAAAAAAAAATAAAATTGAAACAAGTTTGCTGGGCATTTTTTCCAAAAACCTTACCGTATTTGGTAACCAGTCTAGTCTAATGTATAGTGAAGACCTGTGGTGCCACATCTTCAACCCAAATTAGGGTTTTTTGCACACAATGTCTCTGCACTGACGAAACGGAAATATTTTTTTGGGGTCCGTTTCACCCCATTTGCAACGCTATGTCAGCAACCAAAACAGCAGCAAAGTTTTTATTAGCGCAAAATGACGCACACAAAGTCCTCTGATAGTGGGGTGTCAACAAAAAATCCCCAGTGGGCCCTAAGGCCCACTGGGGATTTTTTTTTGGAGTAATTGTCTGATATCAAGGCCGAGAAGATCATAGAATCCATTGATATTTTTTTCCTAAATGTAAACCAGAACAATTGTTGCAAAACTGTTACTTTTTTTTCATGGACCACTAGCCAAAAGAACACGTTTCCATGACTGCTTCATACCCATTGCGCATTCCACAAGATGAGATTGTCAGAAACATCTTTAAAAACTCATTATTTTGAAAAAAAAAATAAAATTGAAACAAGTTTGCTGGGCATTTTTTCCAAAAACCTTACCGTATTTGGTAACCAGTCTAATCTAATGTATAGTGAAGACCTGTGGTGCCACATCTTCATCCCAAATTAGGGTTCTTTGCACACAATGTCTCTGCACTGACGAAACGGAAATATTTTTTTGGGGTCCATTTCACCCCATTTGCAACGCTAAGTCAGCAACCAAAACCGCAGCAAAGTTTTTATTAGCGCAAAATGACGCACACAAAGTGTTCTGATAGTGGGGTGTCAAAAAAAATCCCCAGTGGGCCCTAAGGCCCACTGGGGATTTTTTTTTGGAGTAATTGTCTGATATCATGGCCGAGAAGATCATAGAATCCATTGATATTTTTTTCCTAAATGTAAACCAGAACAATTGTTGCAAAACTGTTACTTTTTTCATGAACCACTAGCCAAAAGAGCACGTTTCCATGACTGCTTCATACCCATTGCCCATTCCACAAGATGAAATTGTCAGAAACATCTTTAAAAACTCATTATTTTGAAAAAAAAATAAAATTGAAACAAGTTTGCTGGGCATTTTTTCCAAAAACCTTACCGTATTTGGTAACCAGTCTAGTCTAATGTATAGTGAAGACCTGTGGTGCCACATCTTCATCCCAAATTAGGGTTCTTTGCACACAATGTCTCTGCACTGACGAAACGGAAATATTTTTTTGGGGTCCGTTTCACCCCATTTGCAACGCTATGTCAGCAACCAAAACAGCAGCAAAGTTTTTATTAGCGCAAAATGACGCACACAAAGTCCTCTGATAGTGGGGTGTCAACAAAAAATCCCCAGTGGGCCCTAAGGCCCACTGGGGATTTTTTTTTGGAGTAATTGTCTGATATCAAGGCCGAGAAGATCATAGAATCCATTGATATTTTTTTCCTAAATGTAAACCAGAACAATTGTTGCAAAACTGTTACTTTTTTCCATGGACCACTAGCCAAAAGAACACGTTTCCATGACTGCTTCATACCCATTGCCCATTCCACAAGATGAGATTGTCAGAAACATCTTTAAAAACTCATTATTTTGAAAAAAAAAATAAAATTGAAACAAGTTTGCTGGGCATTTTTTCCAAAAACCTTACCGTATTTGGTAACCAGTCTAATCTAATGTATAGTGAAGACCTGTGGTGCCACATCTTCATCCCAAATTAGGATCTTTGCACACAATGTCTCTGCACTGACGAGACGGAAATATTTTTTTGGGGTCCGTTTCACCCCATTTGCAACGCTAAGTCAGCAACCAAAACCGCAGCAAAGTTTTTATTAGCGCAAAATGACGCACACAAAGTCCTCTGATAGTGGGGTGTCAAAAAAAAAAATACCCAGTGGGCCCTAAGGCCCACTGGGGATTTTTTGTTGGAGTAATTGTCTGATATCATGGCCGAGAAGATCATAGAATCCATTGATATTTTTTTCCTAAATGTAAACCAGAACAATTGTTGCAAAACTGTTACTTTTTTCCATGGACCACTAGCCAAAAGAACACGTTTCCATGACTGCTTCATACCCATTGCCCATTCCACAAGATGAGATTGTCAGAAACATCTTTAAAAACTCATTATTTTGAAAAAAAAATAAAATTGAAACAAGTTTGCTGGGCATTTTTTCCAAAAACCTTACCGTATTTGGTAACCAGTCTAATCTAATGTATAGTGAAGACCTGTGGTGCCACATCTTCATCCCAAATTAGGATCTTTGCACACAATGTCTCTGCACTGACGAGACGGAAATATTTTTTTGGGGTCCGTTTCACCCCATTTGCAACGCTAAGTCAGCAACCAAAACCGCAGCAAAGTTTTTATTAGCGCAAAATGACGCACACAAAGTCCTCTGATAGTGGGGTGTCAAAAAAAAATACCCAGTGGGCCCTAAGGCCCACTGGGGATTTTTTGTTGGAGTAATTGTCTGATATCATGGCCGAGAAGATCATAGAATCCATTGATATTTTTTTCCTAAATGTAAACCAGAACAATTGTTGCAAAACTGTTACTTTTTTTCATGGACCACTAGCCAAAAGAGCACGTTTCCATGACTGCTTCATACCCATTGCCCATTCCACAAGATGAAATTGTCAGAAACATCTTTAAAAACTCATTATTTTGAAAAAAAAATAAAATTGAAACAAGTTTGCTGGGCATTTTTTCCAAAAACCTTACCTTATTTGGTAACCAGTCTAATCTAATGTATAGTGAAGACCTGTGGTGCCACATCTTCATCCCAAATTAGGGTTCTTTGCACACAATGTCTCTGCACTGACGAAACGGAAATATTTTTTTGGGGTCCGTTTCACCCCATTTGCAACGCTAAGTCAGCAACCAAAACCGCAGCAAAGTTTTTATTAGCGCAAAATGACGCACACAAAGTCCTCTGATAGTGGGGGGTCAAAAAAAAATCCCCAGTGGGCCCTAAGGCCCACTGGGGATTTTTTTTTTGGAGTAATTGTCTGATATCATGGCCCAGAAGATCATAGAATCCATTGATATTTTTTTCCTAAATGTAAACCAGAACATTTGTTGCAAAACTGTTACTTTTTTTCATGGACCACTAGCCAAAAGAGCACGTTTCCATGACTGCTTTATACCCATTGCCCATTCCACAAGATGAAATTGTCAGAAACATCTTTAAAAACTCATTATTTTGAAAAAAAAAAATAAAATTGAAACAAGTTTGCTGGGCATTTTTTCCAAAAACCTTACCTTATTTGGTAACCAGTCTAATCTAATGTATAGTGAAGACCTGTGGTGCCACATCTTCATCCCAAATTAGGGTTCTTTGCACACAATGTCTCTGCACTGACGAAACGGAAATATTTTTTTGGGGTCCGTTTCACCCCATTTGCAACGCTAAGTCAGCAACCAAAACCGCAGCAAAGTTTTTATTAGCGCAAAATGACGCACACAAAGTCCTCTGATAGTGGGGGGTCAAAAAAAAATCCCCAGTGGGCCCTAAGGCCCACTGGGGATTTTTTTTTTGGAGTAATTGTCTGATATCATGGCCCAGAAGATCATAGAATCCATTGATATTTTTTTCCTAAATGTAAACCAGAACATTTGTTGCAAAACTGTTACTTTTTTTCATGGACCACTAGCCAAAAGAGCACGTTTCCATGACTGCTTCATACCCATTGCCCATTCCACAAGATGAAATTGTCAGAAACATCTTTGAAAACTCAATAATTTGAAAAAAAATAAAATTGAAACAAGTTTGCTGGGCATTTTTTCCAAAAACCTTACCGTATTTGGTAACCAGTCTAATCTAATGTATAGTGAAGACCTGTGGTGCCACATCTTCATCCCAAATTAGGGTTCTTTGCACACAATGTCTCTGCACTGACGAAACGGAAATATTTTTTTGGGGTCCGTTTCACCCCATTTGTAACGCTAAGTCAGCAACCAAAACCGCAGCAAAGTTTTTATTAGCGCAAAATGACGCACACAAAGTCCTCTGATAGTGGGGGGTCAAAAAAAATCCCCAGCGGGCCCTAAGGCCCACTGGGGATTTTTTTTTTCGAGTAATTCTCTGATATCATGGCCGAGAAGATCATAGAATCCATTGATATTTTTTTCCTAAATGTAAACCAGAACATTTGTTGCAAAACTGTTACTTTTTTTCATAGACCACTAGCCGAAAGAGCACGTTTCCATGACTGCTTCATACCCATTGCCCATTCCACAAGATGAAATTGTCAGAAACATCTTTAAAAACTCATTATTTTGACAAAAAAATAAAATTGAAACAAGTTTGCTGGGCATTTTTTCCAAAAACCTTACCGTATTTGGTAAGCAGTATAATCTAATGGGTAGTGAAGACCCGTGGTGCCACATCTTCATCCCAAATTAGGGTTCTTTGCACACAATGTCTCTGCACTGACGAAACGGAAATATTTTTTTGGGGTCCGTTTCACCCCATTTGCAACGCTAAGTCAGCAACCAAAACCGCAGCAAAGTTTTTATTAGCGCAAAATGACGCACACAAAGTCCTCTGATAGTGGGGTGTCAAAAAAAATCCCCAGTGGGCCCTAAGGCCCACTGGGGATTTTCTTTTTGGAGTAATTGTCTGATATCATGGCCGAGAAGATCATAGAATCCATTGATATTTTTTTCCTAAATGTAAACCAGAACAATTGTTGCAAAACTGTTACTTTTTTTCATGAACCACTAGCCAAAAGAGCACGTTTCCATGACTGCTTCATACCCATTGCCCATTCCACAAGATGAAATTGTCAGAAACATCTTTAAAAACTCATTATTTTGAAAAAAAATAAAATTGAAACAAGTTTGCTGGGCAATTTTTCCCAAAAATCTTACCGTATTTGGTAACCGGTCTAATCTAATGTATAGTGAAGATCTGTGGTGCCACATCTTCATCCCAAATTAAGGTTCTTTGAACACAATGTCTCTGCACTGACGAAACGGAAATACTTTTTTGGGGTCCGTTTCACGCCATTTGCAACGCTAAGTCAGCAACCAAAACCGCAGCAAAGTTTTTATTAGCGCAAAATGACGCACACAAAGTCCTCTGATAGTGGGATGTCGAAACAAATCCCCAGTGGGCCCTAAGGCCCACTGGGGATTTTTTTTTGGAGTAATTGTCTGATATCATGGCCGAGATCATAGAATCCATTGATGTTTTTTTCCTAAATGTAAACCAGAACAATTGTTGCAAAACTGTTACTTTTTTTCATGGACCACTAGCCAAAAGAGCACGTTTCCATGACTGCTTCATACCCATTGCCCATTCCACAAGATGAAATTGTCAGAAACATCTTTAAAAACTCATTATTTTGAAAAAAAAAATAAAATTGAAACAAGTTTGCTGGGCATTTTTTCCAAAAACCTTACCGTATTTGGTAACCAGTCTAATCTAATGTATAGTGAAGACCTGTGGTGCCACATCTTCATCCCAAATTAGGGTTCTTTGCACACAATGTCTCTGCACTGACGAAACGGAAATATTTTTTTGGGGTCCGTTTCACCCCATTTGCAACGCTAAGTCAGCAACCAAAACCGCAGCAAAGTTTTTATTAGCGCAAAATGACGCACACAAAGTCCTCTGATAGTGGGATGTCAAAACAAATCCCCAGTGGGCCCTAAGGCCCACTGGGGATTTTTTTTTGGAGTAATTGTCTGATATCATGGCCGAGATCATAGAATCCATTGATGTTTTTTTCCTAAATGTAAACCAGAACAATTGTTGCAAAACTGTTACTTTTTTTCATGGACCACTAGCCAAAAGAGCACGTTTCCATGACTGCTTCATACCCATTGCCCATTCCACAAGATGAAATTGTCAGAAACATCTTTAAAAACTCATTATTTTGAAAAAAAAAAATAAAATTGAAACAAGTTTGCTGGGCATTTTTTCCAAAAACCTTACCGTATTTGGTAACCAGTCTAATCTAATGTATAGTGAAGACCTGTGGTGCCACATCTTCATCCCAAATTAGGGTTCTTTGCACACAATGTCTCTGCACTGACGAAACGGAAATATTTTTTTGGGGTCCGTTTCACCCCATTTGCAACGCTATGTCAGCAACCAAAACCGCAGCAAAGTTTTTATTAGCGCAAAATGACGCACACAAAGTTTTCTGATAGTGGGGTGTCAAAAAAAATCCCCAGTGGGCCCTAAGGCCCACTGGGGATTTTCTTTTTGGAGTAATTGTCTGATATCATGGCCGAGATCATAGAATCCATTGATATTTTTTTCCTAAATGTAAACCAGAACAATTGTTGCAAAACTGTTACTTTTTTTCATGAACCACTAGCCAAAAGAGCACGTTTCCATGACTGCTTCATACCCATTGCCCATTCCACAAGATGAAATTGTCAGAAACATCTTTAAAAACTCATTATTTTGAAAAAAAAATAAAATTGAAACAAGTTTGCTGGGCATTTTTTCCCAAAAATCTTACCGTATTTGGTAACCGGTCTAATCTAATGTATAGTGAAGATCTGTGGTGCCACATCTTCATCCCAAATTAAGGTTCTTTGAACACAATGTCTCTGCACTGACGAAACGGAAATACTTTTTTGGGGTCCGTTTCACCCCATTTGCAACGCTAAGTCAGCAACCAAAACCGCAGCAAAGTTTTTATTAGCGCAAAATGACGCACACAAAGTCCTCTGATAGTGGGATGTCAAAAAAAATGC
Organism: Convolutriloba macropyga; assembly: GCF_964194025.1. Lineage (NCBI taxonomy): Eukaryota > Metazoa > Xenacoelomorpha > Acoela > Convolutidae > Convolutriloba > Convolutriloba macropyga. Next base: position 13,575,794 of record NC_134471.1, on the reverse strand, counting down.
CCAGTGGGCCCTAAGGCCCACTGGGGATTTTTTTTTTGGAGTAATTGTCTGATATCATGGCCGAGATCATAGAATCCATTGATGTTTTTTTCCTAAATGTAAACCAGAACAATTGTTGCAAAACTGTTACTTTTTTTCATGGACCACTAGCCAAAAGAGCACGTTTCCATGACTGCTTCATACCCATTGCCCATTCCACAAGATGAAATTGTCAGAAACATCTTTAAAAACTCATTATTTTGAAAAAAAAAATAAAATTGAAACAAGTTTGCTGGGCATTTTTTCCAAAAACCTTACCGTATTTGGTAACCAGTCTAATCTAATGTATAGTGAAGACCTGTGGTGCCACATCTTCATCCCAAATTAGGGTTCTTTGCACACAATGTCTCTGCACTGACGAAACGGAAATATTTTTTTGGGGTCCGTTTCACCCCATTTGCAACGCTAAGTCAGCAACCAAAACCGCAGCAAAGTTTTTATTAGCGCAAAATGACGCACACAAAGTCCTCTGATAGTGGGAAGTCAAAAAAAAAATCCCCAGTGGGCCCTAAGGCCCACTGGGGATTTTTTTTTTGGAGTAATTGTCTGATATCATGGCCGAGATCATAGAATCCATTGATATTTTTTTCCTAAATGTAAACCAGAACAATTGTTGCAAAACTGTTACTTTTTTTCATGGACCACTAGCCAAAAGAGCACGTTTCCATGACTGCTTCATACCCATTGCCCATTCCACAAGATGAAAGTGTCAGAAACATCTTTAAAAACTCATTATTTTGAAAAAAAAAAAACAAAATTGAAACAAGTTTGCTGGGCATTTTTTCCAAAAAACTTACCGTATTTGGTAACCAGTCTAATCTAATGTATAGTGAAGACCTGTGGTGCCACATCTTCATCCCAAATTAGGGTTCTTTGCACACAATGTCTCTGCACTGACGAAACGGAAATATTTTTTTGGGGTCCGTTTCACCCCATTTGCAACGCTAAGTCAGCAACCAAAACCGCAGCAAAGTTTTTATTAGCGCAAAATGACGCACACAAAGTCCTCTGATAGTGGGGGGTCAAAAAAAAATCCCCAGTGGGCCCTAAGGCCCACTGGGGATTTTTTTTTTTTGGAGTAATTGTCTGATATCATGGCCGAGATCATAGCATCCATTGATATTTTTTTCCTAAATGTAAACCAGAACAATTGTTGCAAAACTGTTACTTTTTTTCATGGACCACTAGCCAAAAGAGCACGTTTCTATGACTGCTTCATACCCATTGCCCATTCCACAAGATGAAATTGTCAGAGACATCATTAAAAACTCATTACTTTGAAAAAAAAATAAAATTGAAACAAGTTTGCTGGGCATTTTTTCCAAAAACCTTACCGTATTTGGTAACCAGTCTAATCTAATGTATAGTGAAGACCTGTGGTGCCACATCTTCATCCCAAATTAGGGTTCTTTGCACACAATGTCTCTGCACTGACGAAACGGAAATATTTTTTTGGGGTCCGTTTCACCCCATTTGCAACGCTAAGTCAGCAACCAAAACCGCAGCAAAGTTTTTATTAGCGCAAAATGATGCACACAAAGTCCTCTGATAGTGGGGGGTCAAAAAAAATCCCCAGTGGGCCCTAAGGCCCACTGGGGATTTTCTTTTTGGAGTAATTGTCTGATATCATGGCCGAGATCATAGAATCCATTGATATTTTTTTCCTAAATGTAAACCAGAACAATTGTTGCAAAACTGTTACTTTTTTTCATGGACCACTAGCCAAAAGAGCACGTTTCCATGACTGCTTCATACCCATTGCCCATTCCACAAGATGAAATTGTCAGAAACATCTTTAAAAACTCAATATTTTGAAAAAAAAATAAAATTGAAACAAGTTTGCTGGGCATTTTTTCCAAAAACCTTACCGTATTTGGTAACCAGTCTAATCTAATGTATAGTGAAGACCTGTGGTGCCACATCTTCATCCCAAATTAGGGTTCTTTGCACACAACGTCTCTGCACTGACGAAACGGAAATATTTTTTTGGGGTCCGTTTCACCCCATTTGCAACGCTAAGTCAGCAACCAAAACCGCAGCAAAGTTTTTATTAGCGCAAAATGACGCACACAAAGTCCTCTGATAGTGGGGTGTCAAAAAAAAAATCCCCAGTGGGCCTTAGGGCCCACTGGGGATTTTTTTTGGAGTAATTGTCTGATATCATGGCCGAGATCATAGCATCCATTGATTTTTTCCTAAATGTAAACCAGAACAATTGTTGCAAAACTGTTACTTTTTTTCATGGACCACTAGCCAAAAGAGCACGTTTCTATGACTGCTTCATACCCATTGCCCATTCCACAAGATGAAATTGTCAGAGACATCTTTAAAAACTCATTACTTTGAAAAAAAAATAAAATTGAAACAAGTTTGCTGGGCATTTTTTCCAAAAACCTTACCGTATTTGGTAACCAGTCTAATCTAATGTATAGTGAAGACCTGTGGTGCCACATCTTCATCCCAAATTAGGGTTCTTTGCACACAACGTCTCTGCACTGACGAAACGGAAATATTTTTTTGGGGTCCGTTTCACCCCATTTGCAACGCTAAGTCAGCAACCAAAACCGTAGCAAATCTCTCATTAGCACATTGGCAGAAAAATACTTTTAAAGAAAATAGAAAGATCAAATCGGAGAAATTTTACAATTTCGAAAAAACACATTTCATTGTATGGTTAGTTCAGTAATTTAACACAAAAGATAACAGCGCATTGACTCTACAATTTAGAGCAGAACACTTTCAAAGCACTTTTGGCACAAAGCCCTGCTTTGGCATATATTAATGCAGTTTTCACAGGCAAAACTGTTACACTTACTGCAGCAAATGAAATCGATTTCAGAGTTTTTTACATTTATTTTGCACGCCACGCAGCGAAGGGTAGGAAAGGGCAATCTGAACTTTTGCCTACTACAGAAGCCTCTCCACCAATCGATACCAGCTTCTTTTTTTCCCTCCCACTGCTTTGGCATTGACACCTCCGTAGCCTTTGCCCTCATGTACACACTTCCCAGAACTTGTTTCAATGCCTTCTTCTGTGAAACGCATAAGTTCTGGATCCAGATTTTCAAATCCGACTCCTGAGCTGGGGTGAACACACACTTTGAATTCTCATTGGAACGTTTGACATTCCTCCTTATAGTCGAATAAAGTACCCCGGTTGACTCAGCAACAGCACGAATTTCGTAGTCCCCATGCCTTACAAGATACAAAGCAGTGTCGAGATCGTACTGCGAATGTTTTCTTTTAGTTGTTCGAGTATAATTTCTAGGCATAATTTCTCTCTAAAACAGGAGAAGTATTGAGTGTAACCCACAAACATAATAGCCTCATTTTCAAAGCATTCCACACAGGAGAAAACACTCCAATTAAAAGTCCAATTACAAACAGATAAGACTTCCTGTCAAGGCTATAAAGAAAACAACTGGTAATAACATACGTACACTAAGATCAACAGACACCAATTGCTTTTAACAAATAAGAACACTAAAGAAGCTTTGAGTACAAGCCCTCTGTCATGTACAATACTAGTTCTATCATCTTATTATATCTTCTTATTCTATCTTATTCTATCATTATCTTATTCTTATCTTATTCTATCATTTATATCAGCAGTTTTCATTACATTGCAGAAAATATAACAAGTCAATCTCTCTCGAAGACGCAACAGAGTTCTGACACAAAATTCAAAACGCCAACAACTCGCAGGATGCACGGTGCCACCAAATTCATTACGTCTACTTCAACTAATTCATTTTTCAAAGAACCGACAACAAAATGAGCATCGTCAAGAGATTCTAAGATCTCTAATACTTCATCCATTGCCAAATCCATTTCAATAACATCCACACTTGATTCAAGAGTAGTGAGACGGTCACGTAAATTTTGTCTTAAAGCAGTCACAGACTCGAACATTTTTACTTGAACAACACCGCACAAATTATCTAGATCGACATAAATCGCATGTAATTGTCCAACACTAATTCCCTCACCAGAATTAATCATAACAATATGTTCGCACGAACCATTTATGTCAAAACTACAGCTTGACGTGTGGCAGTGATAATTTTTCCCGTGTTTAGAAAAGGAGGAACAAGTTTTGAGGACGGACGTTACCATGCCAATTCGAGCCTGAACATCTTTGCACCGTTTTAGCAATAGAGGTCCAATTTTTAAAGCCTGTTCAACAAACGGTTTTCTTCTATAGAAAATTCTTTGACGCCGTTTCACAGCTAAACGAGTGAATAACTTGGTCGAAACTGTTTCACCAAGTTTTCTTTTTAATTGAAAATGAGCTGCTTCGAAGGCAATAGTAGAACACACAGACAGCGGGCCACAACGTTTCACCTGGTCCGCAAGATGACCCAAACTATGCGCATTGTACGTTTCTGACTTGTCACCGTAGAACCGAGATAGCTGCCGTTGAAAACAGTCAATACATTTCCCAGCAATATCAATCTCCTTCTCCGATTTAGGCTCTAATAATACACGAATTCCAGTACTCAACAAGAAAAAATGAATAAACAACTGATCAGATATTGTGCCGAGAAAAGATAAAAACCCATATAGAAGAAACAACTTTAACTCAGAGGCTTTCCAAAGTTTGAGCGTGTCAAGTGGACGCAACTGACGATTATGTTCTTGAGAAGGCAGTCTACAAAGTGTAAGCCGACGGGAAACAAGCCCCTTCTATTGTGCCGAAAAATTTCTCTGACGAACAATATTGCTAACAGTCTTCTTCACAACACCCAGCAAAACTTGGTGCATATAGTCAATGACCACGTCTTCGGGAACTGATACTAAACTTTCAATAGCAGACACGCCTCTCAAACCAAAGATAGGTTTTTTTTCTGTAGGCTCCTTAGCTAAAACTTCTAAACGGTGTTTGTTTGTCCTCATTTCCGACTTGCTCTCTTGATATGGATAGATCCAAGGCTTACCAGACGAATGGCTCTGGCCTGGTACCAGGCAGTTGGGGCAACCGTACAAACCGTTAAATTGGGTCTGGTTTACGAGTGGGGCTTTCATGACAGCATCAACCGTAACAAGTCGGATGTTGATTTCGACTTGGAACTCTTTGTCCCCAATTAGAAGTACGCGCTCATGGTTGAAACTGTGAACAAAATAAAACAAGTTTTTCATAAGTGATGAGCAATCAGGCTTGCTGTTGCCCCCAAACAAAGATACTAATAAAAGATTACGATAACAAACTCTGCGTTTTTGCGGCAAGTTGAGCAACATCAACCAAACTGGGTACAAACTGAACTTTGCGGACTTCGCAGGCGAAACGCCGTCCGTGCTTAAACTAAAGTGTAGAACTTGGTAATTTTCTTTGTGCTCCAAGTGAATATCTTCCTGCAGCTGCCAATTCTTGGAATAAATTAAATCGATGTTTCGTTCAATCAAAGCGCTTAATTGAGATTTGACGTTCAAATGAAAAATTACTCCATTCGGTAATTCCTCCTCTTCTAGAGTGTTGGAATTGACTTCCATCTGTTGCAGACGATAAAAACTCGGCAAATTGTTCTTAGAAGGCAAGGAACGTTCAACCAGATTTAAAAGAGATTTGACAGCTCGTTCACTCAATGCAAATTGATCAGCAATGCCAATGAACTGCTCCACAAAATCGGGCATCGATACTCGTGATCCATCACATAGCGCATCTTCTGACTCTGTCAACGGTGTTTCTGTTGAGCTGTCTGAGGATTCTGAACTAGAAGTTTCAACAAAATTGTCAACTTGACGCAACAACAAAGGTGTAGAGAACTCAATCGGTGCTGGCGAAGGAGAATCAGTGTTTGCAAAATACTCTGGTAGAGCGATGGCGGCTTCCTCACTGGAAATCATTAGCTCTTCACTGCTTGATCCGGAGCTTGACACGAGAAGTCTTTTTTTTCTTGAGAGGTAACGAGACTTTTTTGGTTTTATTCTGCTAACATAGCTTGCAAAGCTACGAGCTTTAAATTTACGCTTTGAGTTGTGACTTTCTGATTTCTCGGCGCTTGAAAGAGGCGAAATCACTCCAGATTTCGGAGTCAAAGTTGATATTGCTTTCACTGGGGTCTCGGGGTAGTGTATAATTGGTTTGACTTTTCCTGATCTTGTCCAATTATGGAGTATAACAGACGATGCACCATGAAATTCAGCATGTAGGCACTCACAGAACATTCTATCAGGTCCAAAAAAGTCACCTCCATACCGCACAGTAACTTCTTCTCCGACTTCTATCCCTTTGATAGCAGTAACGCGAATTTGCACTTTTGATCGGCACCTGTTAGGCACATAAACAGAATTTTCCCTACATGAGGAATTAATAAACGAAACACCACCGAGCATCAATTTTGGTCCCGTCGAATGATCAAAAATAGAGACATCATTGACACCCGCAATGATTTCAGACGAAGGCATCGGAGCAAGGAAGCCAGTTAAACCGAACAAAATTTCGTTAAAAATAAATTTCTTCTTGGCAAATACGCCTAAACTTGTATGGGCAGCGTCTTTTGAAAATGATTTTTTCCCGGGTTGGAGATCGAAATTTTTTAGAAAATTCAAGTAATCTCGTCTCATAAGGCTTTCAAGTTTTTTTCGGTTTGACTCACAGACAGTTGGACCAACACTTGGAATCTTATGCGTTTGCACATTCCCGTTATCCAAAAGCTCAGCTGTAAGGACTGCGTCGACTTGAGCAAGATCTGTCCAAGCAATGTTATCAACCATTGCATTTAAACTTAAATATTTCAACGAACTATGAAAAAATTTAGAACGACCAAGAAAACCTCAATTCTACAGAAAATGAAACGGTAATAATTTTTTAATTGAGCAACAAGTTTGAACTGGTATAATCAGGGAAACCAATTTGACAAAAACTTTAGCATTGAGCACGAAAAGAACTTACGGCAACAACTAGTTTCAATATTGTTAGCAACAAATTGCATAAAGAATCAAAATACATTGATAGCGTAAATTTTTTGTGAAGCTGCGAGCTATGAACATCAAGTACTCATCCGATTAATTGTCAATGCACAAGCAACAAGCTATATTAGAAACAAAATTAAAGACACAGTTTATAATAAGATACAACAATGATGAAAGAGTTAAGGAAAAGAAAACACAGCTATGAACATCAAATACTCATCCAAATAATTGTCAATGCACAAGCTATATTAGAAACAACATTAAAGACAAAGTTTAAAATAGGATACAACAAAGATGGAAAAGTTAAGGTAGACATCTGAAGTCAGATGAGACATCGATAGCCATTTTTTCTCTGCTTCCTGTCTGCTACTACAATCATTTCCATCAGCAGCTTTCTTACTTTTTCTAATAATATCTTTCTTGATATCGCGCCCCAAATCGTCTATTGCATCACACGCCTGCATAAATTCGCCCGGAAACCGTCCCTCGATTAGCTCCTTAATTTCCTGCAATTTTTCTCCATCAAGTGATGCTAGGGATGTTGACTTCCTAGGATTGGTTCTTCGGTCTTTTAGCTCTTCAATTGTAAAATATTTCCTCGCCAGATTCCTTCCATATTTCTTTGCAGTCTTCCCTTCGACCAGCGACATGTCCTCTCCTTTTAAAAAAATTTGCCGTTTCTCTACATTGGAGACCTCACTAACAACGCTACTTGGAGCAGGGGTCGCAGCTTTCAATTCATTTTCGAGATATAACCTAAGCTCCCTAGTCTCTCTGCGCTGATTGTCTATAACCTTCGTTACAGAGCGAATCGCTTTACACACTCTGTTCAGAATCGAAGTGTCACTGGAAGCATCAATTGCCTCTTCACCTTCGGTCTCAACTTCTTCGATTTCTGATTCCTGGCTATTGCCATTGTTCTCATCAAAAATAGTTGGACTATTTCCGTGTTGAACTTGCGGAATAGTGGAATTGGCATCTTCACACTGATCATCGCTCTGTTCATCAGCGCTTTCGTTCGGCAAACTCACCGTGGAGATTGTTTTCAGTTTTGACTGCACAAGGTTTTTTTGGGCATTCGACGAACTGGACTCCTTGACAGTTCGGACAACTTCAATGTCCTGATCTCCTGAAGTCTTTGGCCTTTTTCTTTGTGCACTTGGGTCAATGCATGACAGGTTCAATTCACTCAAAGGCCGTTTTCGACTTTGCTGCGAGATTGTCTCGATCGCAGCTTCTGTTTCTGCAGAAAAGGAGAGATTCGCCTTCTCTGTTGATGTATTGGCCTTGTCCAACCTGTTGTCCATTTGAGTGCAAACAACTTTTATAAAGTTGCTATCGCCTTTGGTAATGAAACGAGCGTTGTAAAACTTGTTCGTCCAATAGAGTCTGAGAACATCTCCCTTCTTTACTTGGCTACGGCATGTGTAGCTCATTTTGTCCGGCCATGCCTTATGGTCAAGGCCAATTTCTCTATAGTTTCCGTCTTCAAAAAAAAACAAAAATTCTATCCCCTGGAAGTTCTCAAGCAGTTTTTTATCGTTTAAACGCGCAGATTTGGAATTCGAGTCACTGCCCAGAAAAGTAACCGCCTTTGGAAACATTGCCATTTCTGGAAAAAAATTTCAAGAATAACAATTGGGTGATAAGAATTACACAATCTAGAAAATTCTTCCGCCTATACACAAATGATGCCTTCACTGGCTTCTATCTACTTTCATACTAGCTCAAATGTGACTAGTAAAACATATTTCAACAACTTCAATTCGGCAGAGCAAATTTACAAATTCATTCAACGCGAACTACAAAGTTGACAATATTTACTGAGCTCCAAGAAAATCATCAATGTTATCAAGATTTCTTGAGGAGTCGTCACTCTGAGCAATTGGCTGCGCAGCTGGCTCTTTCACTGATCTCAACTTTGCTCTTTTTAGGTCTCTGCCCTTTTGATTTATAGCACACCTTGCCTCTGGCCAGCATCCGGGAAAATGAAAATTCACCTGCTTCTTAATTTCCAAAATTTTGTTCTTGTCTAAAGGATCACGGGATGTTTTTTGTGGGCTGACAATAAAATTGATTAGCTCGTCCTCAGTAAAATTTTCGATAGCCAGATTAATCCCGAGTTGTGTAGCCGAAACTGCTGTTTTTAGATATAACTCTTCTGATTCAGTTCCTGCCGATGGCAAATCACTGGGATTGACATTTTCGTCAGGTATACTTGGGACGGCAACCGGCTCATTTCTACTTCTCTGTACAGCAACATCACGTTTCTTTCTCAGTCTTCTAACTGTTCCCACGAACAATCGATGCTCATTCTCTGATCGTCTTGTGCTTTTTTCAAGGCGCTGAAGTGCCCTCTCTAGCTTCTGCAGCTCGCTCATTGAAACTGAAGATCAGTAGAGATTCTAATTACAAAAGACAACGTATGGTAGTTCAAAAATGAAGCAAGTATTATATAGGCATCCTCGAAGAAAAACAAAAATATCTGGCCTGTCGCTAATATTATCTAACACAACCTGCGCTAAGATTAGACTTTAAACTTAATTCAGCCTCAAATTCCCAAACTCCGGTGTTCTGGTGTTAAAATAACTGCCCCGACTAACCATAATAAACCTGCCACTGCGACTCAAAATGTCCTACCTTACTAAAAACAATAAAAAAAATTTGAGATTCAAGCCACAAATTCCTAAATTGCGCACATACGTAAAAAGAGCTACTCTGTGATACACCTTTATAAAGACAAACATGAAATGAACACGTTTATTCGTATAAATAATCAATTACGTTCACTAAACCAAGTAGAATTATTGCATGGAAACTTCATCACATCACTACTATAAAAGTTATCGACATCAGGCAACACCACTCGTTTTTTTTAAAGGTAACTGGTTGGGAGATCATCGACTCTTTGAACCATGGTTTACTAACGTCTCCATCTTTGAGTATTTCAATTTTACTGATTGGCTGGTTTCTCATCTGTTGCTTTGTGATTTCGCAATCGGAAGGGTTGCGAAAGTTCATCCAACCGTTCAGACCACTTTCGTTTCTCCTTGAGCACAGGAAAGACACACTTTTTATTAGTGGATAATGCTCAATTAGTTGACTCTTTGCCGCTCTTAGTCCATCAGAGGAGGATGGGTGAAAACAATTGAAGCGAAGGGAAATAGCTTTTGCGTAGAGATTGGTCTTCTGGACCCGTTTCTTATTGCCTCCTTTCTTCAGTGCGTTTTCCTTATCCGATTGGCTGACTTTACGGTTCTAAAACAAAGAAAGAGTGGCAAAATCTTGATTAAAAAAATTAACCTAGAGCCTAAATTAACCCCTAAGAGCTAAAAAAAAAACCCCTGATACCCGGGGCTGGGTGGTCCCACTTATGCCAAATGTGGTGGGCGATACCAGTTTACACTTGGTGGTGTCCCCTGATACCCGGGGCTGGGTGGTCTTGGTATTCCAAAAGCGAACAAGAGCAAAAAAAAGCAATGCACCCATCTATGAAAAAAGTGTAATCCTTTGAAAATGACAACAATTTTTGCAATTTTCCGATTCCGACGGAATTTTGGTACAATTCACAGTTCATATGGTCGGTACAACTGACAAAAACCAGAAAAAAGTCAACAAAAAACAAAATATCTATTACCAATATCTTGAAAAATAGAAGACTTTTTCGAGAAGAGCTTTTTTCTCATAATTTCAAGTTTCTCTATACTGGAGCCAATTAAACAGAAACTCTAGTTCTTTTTGCCTATAGAGACGTATACTTGTGACAACTAACAGGTTTTTAACCCAAAGAACACAAAAGAGTCAAGTTTAGAGAGAAATTGGCGAAAAAAGAAGCTCTATTTTAGAAGAAAAAAGACACCTAGTTCTCCTAACTACGAAATAATCAATAAAAAGACAAAACCGAAATTACATACGAATCAGCCGTCTCTATAGACACTGTGAGAGTGAGAATCACCAAAAAAGCCTAAGAAATTAAAATATTTTTGATTGGGAGCTAGAGAAATAGTAAAAATATGCACCTATCTATAAAAAAACTGAAATCCTTTGAAAATGACAACAATTCTTGCAATTTTACAATTCCGACGGAATTTTGGTACAAATCAAGGCTCATATAGTTGGTACAACTGAGAAAAGTAGAAAAAAGACAATAAAAAACAAAATATCTATTATTTCCAATATCTTGAAAAATAGAAGACTTTTTCGAGAAGAGTTTTTTTTCTCACAATTTCAAGTTTCTCTATACTGGAGCCAATTAAACAGAAACTCTAGTTCTTTTTGCCAGTAGACACGTATATTTAATACAACTAACAGGTTCTAATCCCAAAAAACACAAAAGAGTAAAGTTTAGAGAGAAATTGGCGAAAAAAGAAGCTCTATTTTAGAAGAAAAAAGACACCTAGTTCTCCTAACAACGAAATAATCAATCAAAAGACAAAACCGAAATTACATACAATTCGGCCGTCTCTATAGACACTGTGAGAGTGAGAATCACCAAAAAAGCCTAAGAAACTAAAATATTTTTGATTGGGAGCTAGAGAAACAGTAAAAATATGCACCTATCTATCAAAAAACTGAAATCCTTTGAAAATGACAACAATTCTTGCAATTTTACAATTCCGACGGAATTTTGGTACAAATCAAGGCTCATATAGTTGGTACAACTGAGAAAAGTAGAAAAAAGACAATAAAAAACAAAATATCTATTATTTCCAATATCTTGAAAAATAGAAGACTTTTTCGAGAAGAGTTTTTTTTCTCACAATTTCAAGTTTCTCTATACTGGAGCCATTTAAACGGAAACTCTAGTTCTTTTTGCCAGTAGACACGTATATTTAATACAACTAACAGGTTCTAAACCCAAAAAACACAAAAGAGTAAAGTTTAGAGAGAAATTGGCGAAAAAAGAAGCTCTATTTTAGAAGAAAAAAGACACCTAGTTCTCCTAACAACGAAATAATCAATCAAAAGAAAAAAACCGAAATTACATACAATTCGGCCGTCTCTATAGACACTGTGAGAGTGAGAATCACCAAAAAAGCCTAAGAAACTAAAATATTTTTGATTGGGAGCTAGAGAAACAGTAAAAATATGCACCTATCTATCAAAAAACTGAAATCCTTTGAAAATGACAACAATTCTTGCAATTTTACAATTCCGACGGAATTTTGGTACAAATCAAGGCTCATATAGTTGGTACAACTGAGAAAAGTAGAAAAAAGACAATAAAAAACAAAATATCTATTATTTCCAATATCTTGAAAAATAGAAGACTTTTTCGAGAAGAGTTTTTTTTCTCACAATTTCAAGTTTCTCTATACTGGAGCCAATTAAACAGAAACTCTAGTTCTTTTTGCCAGTAGACACGTATATTTAATACAACTAACAGGTTCTAATCCCAAAAAACACAAAAGAGTAAAGTTTAGAGAGAAATTGGCGAAAAAAGAAGCTCTATTTTAGAAGAAAAAAGACACCTAGTTCTCCTAACAACGAAATAATCAATCAAAAGACAAAACCGAAATTACATACAATTCGGCCGTCTCTATAGACACTGTGAGAGTGAGAATCACCAAAAAAGCCTAAGAAACTAAAATATTTTTGATTGGGAGCTAGAGAAACAGTAAAAATATGCACCTATCTATCAAAAAACTGAAATCCTTTGAAAATGACAACAATTCTTGCAATTTTACAATTCCGACGGAATTTTGGTACAAATCAAGGCTCATATAGTTGGTACAACTGAGAAAAGTAGAAAAAAGACAATAAAAAACAAAATATCTATTATTTCCAATATCTTGAAAAATAGAAGACTTTTTCGAGAAGAGTTTTTTTTCTCACAATTTCAAGTTTCTCTATACTGGAGCCATTTAAACGGAAACTCTAGTTCTTTTTGCCAGTAGACACGTATATTTAATACAACTAACAGGTTCTAAACCCAAAAAACACAAAAGAGTAAAGTTTAGAGAGAAATTGGCGAAAAAAGAAGCTCTATTTTAGAAGAAAAAAGACACCTAGTTCTCCTAACAACGAAATAATCAATCAAAAGAAAAAAACCGAAATTACATACAATTCGGCCGTCTCTATAGACACTGTGAGAGTGAGAATCACCAAAAAAGCCTAAGAAACTAAAATATTTTTGATTGGGAGCTAGAGAAACAGTAAAAATATGCACCTATCTATCAAAAAACTGAAATCCTTTGAAAATGACAACAATTCTTGCAATTTTACACTTCCGACGGAATTTTGGTACAAATCAAGGCTCATATAGTTGGTACAACTGAGAAAAGTAGAAAAAAGACAATAAAAAACAAAATATCTATTATTTCCAATATCTTGAAAAATAGAAGACTTTTTCGAGAAGAGTTTTTTTCTCATAATTTCAAGTTTCTTTATACTGGAGCCAATCAAACAGAAACTCTAGTTCTTTTTGCCTGTAGACTCGTATATTTAATACAACTAACAGGTTAAAAACCCAAAGAACACAAAAGAGTCAAGTTTAGAGAGAAATTGGCGAAAAAAGAAGCTCTATTTTAGAAGAAAAAAGACACCTAGTTCTCCTAACAACGAAATAATCAATAAAAAGACAAAACCGAAATTACATACAATTCGGCCGTCTCTATAGACACTGTGAGAGTGAGAATCACCAAAAAAACCTAAGAAACTAAAATATTTTTGATTGGGAGCTAGAGAAATAGTAAAAATATGCACCTATCTATCAAAAAATTGAAATCCTTTGAAAATGACAACAATTTTTGCAATTTTCCGATTCCGACGGAATTTTGGTACAATTCACAGTTTATATGGTCGGTACAACTGAGAAAACTAGAAAAAAGTCAACAAAAAACAAAATATCTATTATTTCCAATATCTTGAAAAATAGAAGACTTTTTCGAGAAGAGTTTTTTATCATAATTTCAAGTTTCTCTATACTGGAGCCAATTAAACAGAAACTCTAGTTCTTTTTGCCTGTAGACACGTATACTTGTGACAACTAACAGGTTCTAAACCCAAAGAAGACAAAATATTTGAGTTTCGAGAGATATTGCCGAAAAAAGAAGATCTAATTTAGAAGAAAAAATACACCTAGTTCTCCTAACAACGAAATAATCAATCAAAAGACAAAACCGAAATTACATACAATTCGGCCGTCTCTATAGACACTGTGAGAGTGAGAATCACCAAAAAAGCCTAAGAAACTAAAATATTTTTGATTGGGAGCTAGAGAAACAGTAAAAAAATGCACCTATCTATCAAAAAACTGAAATCCTTTGAAAATGACAACAATTCTTGCAATTTTACAATTCCGACGGAATTTTGGTACAAATCAAGGCTCATATAGTTGGTACAACTGAGAAAAGTAGAAAAAAGACAATAAAAAACAAAATATCTATTATTTCCAATATCTTGAAAAATAGAAGACTTTTTCGAGAAGAGTTTTTTTTCTCACAATTTCAAGTTTCTCTATACTGGAGCCAATTAAACAGAAACTCTAGTTCTTTTTGCCAGTAGACACGTATATTTAATACAACTAACAGGTTCTAAACCCAAAAAACACAAAAGAGTAAAGTTTAGAGAGAAATTGGCGAAAAAAGAAGCTCTATTTTAGAAGAAAAAAGACACCTAGTTCTCCTAACAACGAAATAATCAATCAAAAGACAAAACCGAAATTACATACAATTCGGCCGTCTCTATAGACACTGTGAGAGTGAGAATCACCAAAAAAGCCTAAGAAACTAAAATATTTTTGATTGGGAGCTAGAGAAACAGTAAAAATATGCACCTATCTATCAAAAAACTGAAATCCTTTGAAAATGACAACAATTCTTGCAATTTTACACTTCCGACGGAATTTTGGTACAAATCAAGGCTCATATAGTTGGTACAACTGAGAAAAGTAGAAAAAAGACAATAAAAAACAAAATATCTAATATTTCCAATATCTTGAAAAATAGAAGACTTTTTCGAGAAGAGTTTTTTTTCTCATAATTTCAAGTTTCTTTATACTGGAGCCAATCAAACAGAAACTCTAGTTCTTTTTGCCTGTAGACACGTATATTTAATACAACCAACAGGTTAAAAACCCAAAGAACACAAAATAGTCAAGTTTAGAGAGAAATTGGCGAAAAAAGAAGCTCTATTTTAGAAGAAAAAAGACACCTAGTTCTCCTAACAACGAAATAATCAATAAAAAGACAAAACCGAAATTACATACAATTCGGCCGTCTCTATAGACACTGTGAGAGTGAGAATCACCAAAAAAACCTAAGAAACTAAAATATTTTTGATTGGGAGCTAGAGAAATAGTAAAAATATGCACCTATCTATCAAAAAATTGAAATCCTTTGAAAATGACAACAATTTTTGCAATTTTCCGATTCCGACGGAATTTTGGTACAATTCACAGTTTATATGGTCGGTACAACTGAGAAAACTAGAAAAAAGTCAACAAAAAACAAAATATCTATTATTTCCAATATCTTGAAAAATAGAAGACTTTTTCGAGAAGAGTTTTTTATCATAATTTCAAGTTTCTCTATACTGGAGCCAATTAAACAGAAACTCTAGTTCTTTTTGCCTGTAGACACGTATACTTGTGACAACTAACAGGTTCTAAACCCAAAGAAGACAAAATAGTCGAGTTTCGAGAGATATTGCCGAAAAAAGAAGATCTAATTTAGAAGAAAAAATACACCTAGTTCTCCTAACTAGGAAATAATCAATAAAGAGACAAAACCGAAATTACATACGAATCGGCCGTCTCCACGGACACTGTAAGAGTGAGAATCACCAGTAAAGCCTAAGAAACTAAAATATTTTTGATTGGGAGCTAGAGAAATAGTAAAAATATGCACCTATCTATCAAAAAACTGAAATCCTTTGAAAATGACAACAATTTTTGCAATTTTCCGATTCCGACGGAATTTTGGTTCAATTCACAGTTCATATGGTTGGTACAACTGAGAGAACTAGAAAAAAGTCAACAAAAACCAAAATATCTATTATTTCCAATATCTTGAAAAATAGAAGACTTTTTCGAGAAGAGTTTTTTTTCTCATAATTTCAAGTTTCTCTATACTGGAGCCAATTAAACAGAAACTCTGGTTCTTTTTGCCCGTAGACACGTATACTTGTGACAACTAACAGGTTCTAAACCCAAAGAAGACAAAATAGTCGAGTTTCGAGAGATATTGCCGAAAAAAGAAGATCTAATTTAGAAGAAAAAATACACCTAGTTCTCCTAACTAGGAAATAATCAATAAAGAGACAAAACCGAAATTACATACGAATCGGCCGTCTCCATGGACACTGTGAGACTGAGAATCACCAGTAAAGCCTAAGAAACTAAAATATTTTTGATTGGGAGCTAGAGAAATAGTAAAAATATGCACCTATCTATCAAAAAACTGAAATCCTTTGAAAATGACAACAATTTTTGCAATTTTCCGATTCCGACGGAATTTTGGTTCAATTCACAGTTCATATGGTTGGTACAACTGAGAAAACTAGAAAAAAGTTAACAAAAACCAAAATATCCATTATTTCCAATATCTTGAAAAATAGAAGACTTTTTCGAGAAGAAATTTTTTTCTCATAATTTCAAGTTTCTCTATACTGGAGCCAATTAAACAGAAACTCTGGTTCTTTTTGCCTGTAGACACGTATACTTGTGACAACTAACAGGTTCTAAACCCAAACAAGACAAAATAGTCGAGTTTCGAGAGATATTGCCGAAAAAAGAAGATCTAATTTAGAAGAAAAAATACACCTAGTTCTCCTAACTAGGAAATAATCAATAAAGAGACAAAACCGAAATTACATACGAATCGGCCGTCTCCATGGACACTGTGAGAGTGAGAATCACCAGTAAAGCCTAAGAAACTAAAATATTTTTGATTGCGAGCTAGAGAAATAGTAAAAATATGCACCTATCTTTCAAAAAACTGAAATCCTCTGAAAATTACAACAATTTTTGCAATTTTCCGATTCCAACGGAATTTTGGTACAATTCACAGTTCATATGGTCTGTACAACTGAGAAAACTAGAAAAAAGTCAACAAAAAACAAAATATCTATTATTTCCATTATCTTGAAAAATAGAAGACTTTTTCGAGAAGAGTTTTTTTTCTCATAATTTCAAGTTTCTCTATACTGGAGCCAATAAATCAGAAACTCTCGTTCTTTTTGCATTAAAGGACGTATATTCGTGAGAACTAACAGATTCTAAACCCAAAGAAGACAAAAGAGTCCAGTTTAGAGAGAAACTGCCGATAAAAGAAGCTCTATTTTAGAAGAAAAATTACACCCAGTTCTCCTAACTACGAAATAATCTATAAAAAGACAAAACCCAAATTACATACGAATCGGCCGTCTCCATGGACACTGTGAGAATGAGAATCACCAGTAAAGCCTAAGAAACTAAAATATTTTTCATTGGGAGCTAGAGAAATAGTAAAAATATGCACCTATCTATCAAAAAACTGAAATCCTCTGAAAATTACAACAATTTTTGCAATTTTCCGATTCCAACGGAATTTTGGTACAATTCACAGTTCATATGGTCTGTACAACTGAGAAAACTAGAAAAAAGTCAACAAAAAACAAAATATCTATTATTTCCAATATCTTGAAAAATAGAAGACTTTATCGAGAAGAGTTTTTTTTTCTCATAATTTCAAGTCTCTCTATACTGGAGCCAATAAATCAGAAACTCTCGTTCTTTTTGCATTAAAAGACGTATATTAGTGAGAACTAACAGGTTCTAAACCCAAAGAACACAAAAGAGTCGAAATTAAAGAGAAATTGGCGAAAAAATAAGCTCTATTTTAGAAGAAAAAATACACCTAGTTCTCCTGACAACGAAATAATCAAAAAAGGGACAATCCCGAAATTATACCCAAATACGCAGTCTTCATAGGCACAGTGAGTGTGGGTAACATCAATAAAGCCTAAGAAACCAAAATTTTTTCCATTGGGAGCTAAAGAAGAAGTAAAAATATGTACATAATTATCAAAAAACTGAAATCTTTTGAAAATGACAACAATTGTTGCAATTTTACAATTCCGACGGAATTTTGGTACAAATCACGGCTCATATAGTTGGTACAAGTGACAAAAGTACAAAAAAGACAATAAAAGACAAAATATCTATTATTTCATTATCTTGAGAAATAGAAGACTTTTTCGAGAAGAGTTTTTGTTCTCAAAATTTTAAGTTTCTCTATACTGGAGCCAATTAAACAGAAACTCTAGTTCTTTTTGCCTATAGAGACGTATATTTGTGACCACTAACAGGTTCTAAACCCAAAGAACACAAAAGAGTCAAGTTTAGAGAGAAATTGTTGAAAAAGGAAGCTCTATTTTAGAAGAAAAATTACACCTAGTTCTCCTAACAACGAAATAATCAAAAAAGGGACAATCCCGAAATTTTACCCAAATCCGCAGTCTTCATAGGCACAGTGGGTGTGGGTGACATCAATAAAGCCTAAGAAACCAAAATTTTTTCCATTGGGAGCTAAAGAAGAAGTAAAAATATGTACATAATTATCAAAAAACTGAAATCTTTTGAAAATGACAACAATTGTTGCAATTTTACAATTCCGATGGAATTTTGGTACAAATCACGGCTCATATAGTTGGTACAATTGAGAAAAGTACAAAAAAGTCAACAAAAAACAAAATATCTATTATTTCCAATATCTTGTGAAATAGAAGACTTTTTCGAGAAGAGTTTTTGTTCTCATAATTTCAAGTTTCTCTATACTGGAGCCAATCAATCAGAAACTCTAGTTCTTTTTGCCTATAGAGACGTATATTTGTGACAACTAACAGGTTCTAAACCCAAAGAACACAAAAGAGTCGAGTTTAGAGAGAAATTGCCGAAAAAGGAAGCTCTATTTTAGAAGAAAAATTACACCTAGTTCTCCTAACTACGAAAACATAGCCGGCATATTGCCGGAATAGCTGCGAAAGAATAGACCTGCGTGCAATATAATAGATATAGAAACAGATACAGATCTAAATTGAAATAAAAACGACGCCGCGCAAAAAACAAAAGAACCAAGAGCACCGCAATATAGCTACGCTCAGCTTACAGCTTCGCAGCTATAAAAAAAGACAGCGCCCCAATACAATTCAAATTCTTTGAATTGTAGAAAAAAACCACGATGTCCCCAATAATAGCCGCTATCGCTTCGCGGCTATTAATAATATAAATTTGTTTCTGCGTAATCGCAGCCGAGCAGCATTAGGCTTTGAGTCTGCATTAACAGTAGCCTGTTCTCAGCTGTCCTTTTTCTATTATTCCCCACATCTCAGACTGTTCATTTAGTGAGCATGAATGCTCTTGTTTGTGACTATGGCCACTTTTTTTGCGTCTGAAACTTTCACGTGGTACTATCATTGAAGCCAACATTGGTCAGGCTATCGTCAACCTGAAGTTATGGTCAACCTGAAGTAAGAGCTCATCCTCACACAGACAGCTCAACGGAGGCGTGAGGTCGAACTTACGATCTTTGGCGTGTTAATCACACAACTTACCTCTCGGCCATCACGCCACTGATTAAGTTTTAACACTTGAACCCAGAGAAGACTGGTTTGAGCTTTGTCCGGCTTACTTCGAACAAATTATACAATCTGTAATCAATATTTCACACCCTCATAATTCCATGTATCAATTTATCGTGGGCAAACTTGTTCACGGGAGATTGGACATAAACTCTCATTTGCACTTGGTGACTAGGAAACCATAATATTTTTCATTGGGAGCTAGAGAAATAGTAAAAATATGCACCTATCTATCAAAAAACTGAAATCCTTTGAAAATTACAACAATTTTTGCAATTTTCCCATTCCGACGGAATTTTGGTTCAATTCACAGTTCATATGGTTGGTACAACTGAGAAAACTAGAAAAAAGTCAACAAAAACCAAAATATCTATTATTTCCAATATTTTGAAAAATAGAAGACTTTTTCGAGAAGAGTTTTTTTTCTCATAATTTCAAGTTTCTCAATACTGGATGAACTTAAACAGAAACTCTAGTTCTTTTAGCGTATAAAGACGTATATTAGTGCGAACTAACAGGTTCTAAACCCAAAGAAGACAAAATAGTCGAGTTTCGAGAGATATTGCCGAAAAAAGAAGATCTAATTTAGAAGAAAAAAGACACCTAGTTCTCCTAACTACGAAATAATCAATAAAGAGACAAAACCGAAATTAAATACGAATCGGCCGTCTCCACAGACACTGTGAGAGTGAGAGTCACCAATAAAGCCTAGGAAACTATAATATTTTTCATTGGGAGCTAGAGAAATAGTAAAAATATGCACCTATCTATCAAAAAACTGAAATCCTTTGAAAATTACAACAATTTTTGCAATTTTCCGATTCCGACGGAATTTTGGTTCAATTCACAGTTCATATGGTTGGTACAACTGAGAAAACTGGAAAAAAGTCAACAAAAACCAAAATATCTATTATTTCCAATATCTTGAAAAATAGAAGACTTTTTCGAGAAGAGTTTTTTTTCTCATAATTTCAAGTTTCTCAATACTGGATGAACTTAAACAGAAACTCTAGTTCTTTTAGCGTATAAAGACGTATATTAGTGCGAACTAACAGGTTCTAAACCCAAAGAAGACAAAATAGTCGAGTTTCGAGAGATATTGCCGAAAAAAGAAGATCTAATTTAGAAGAAAAAATACACCTAGTTCTCCTAACTAGGAAATAATCAATAAAAAGACAAAACCGAAATTACATACGAATCGGCCGTCTCCACAGACACTGTGAGAGTGAGAGTCACCAATAAAGCCTAGGAAACTATAATATTTTTCATTGGGAGCTAGAGAAATAGTAAAAATATGCACCTATCTATCAAAAAACTGAAATCCTTTGAAAATTACAACAATTTTTGCAATTTTCCGATTCCAACTGAATTTTGATACAATTCACAGTTCATATAGTCGGTACAACAGAGAAAACTAGAAAAAAGTCAACAAAAACCAAAATATCTATTATTTCCAATATCTTGAAAAATAGAAGACTTTTTCGAGAAGAGTTTTTTTTCTCATAATTTCAAGTTTCTCTATACTGGAGCCAATTAAACAGAAACTCTAGTTCTTTTTGCCTATAGAGACGTATATTTGTGGCAACTAACAGGTTCGAAACCCAAAGAACGCAAAAGAGTCAAGTTTAAAGAGAAATTGACGAAAAAAGAAGCTCTATTTTAGAAGAAAAAAGACACCTAGTTCTCCTAACTACGAAATAATCAATAAAAAGACAAAACCGAAAAAACATACAATTCGGCCGTCTTCATAGGCACTGTGAGTGTGGGTAACACCAATAAAGCCTAAGAAATTAAAATATTTTTCATTGGGAGCTAGAGAAATAGTAAAAATATGCACCTATCTATCAAAAAACTGAAATCCTTTGAAAATTACAACAATTTTTGCAATTTTCCGATTCCGACGGAATTTTGATACAATTCACAGTTCATATAGTCGGTACAACAGAGAAAACTAGAAAAAAGTCAACAAAAAACAAAATATCTATTATTTCCAATATCTTGAAAAATAGAAGACTTTTTCGAGAAGAGTTTTTTTTCTCATAATTTCAAGTTTCTCTATACTGGAGCCAATTAAACAGAAACTCTAGTTCTTTTTGCCTATAGAGACGTATATTTGTGACAACTAACAGGTTCTAAACCCAAAGAACGCAAAAGAGTCAAGTTTAGAGAGAAATTGGCGAAAAAAGAAGCCCTATTTTAGAAGAAAAAAGACACCTAGTTCTCCTAACTACGAAATAATCAATAAAGAGACAAAACCGAGATTACATACGATTCGGCCGTCTTCATAGGCACTGTGAGTGTGGGTAACACAAATAAAGCCTAAGAAACCAAAAATTTTTTCATTGGGAGCTAGAGAAAAAGTAAAAATATGTACCTAATTATCAAAAAACTGAAATTCCTTGAAAATGACAACAATTGTTGCAATTTTCCGATTCCGACGGAATTTTGATACAATTCACAGTTCATATAGTCGGTACAACAGAGAAAACTAGAAAAAAGTCAACAAAAAACAAAATATCTATTATTTCCAATATCTTGAAAAATAGAAGACTTTTTCGAGAAGAGTTTTTTTTTCTCATAATTTCAAGTTTCTCTATACTGGAGCCAATTAAACAGAAACTCTAGTTCTTTTTGCCTATAGAGACGTATATTTGTGACAACTAACAGGTTCTAAACCCAAAGAACGCAAAAGAGTCAAGTTTAGAGAGAAATTGGCGAAAAAAGAAGCCCTATTTTAGAAGAAAAAAGACACCTAGTTCTCCTAACTACGAAATAATCAATAAAGAGACAAAACCGAGATTACATACGATTCGGCCGTCTTCATAGGCACTGTGAGTGTGGGTAACACAAATAAAGCCTAAGAAACCAAAAATTTTTACATTGGGAGCTAGAGAAAAAGTAAAAATATGTACCTAATTATCAAAAAACTGAAATTCCTTGAAAATGACAACAATTGTTGCAATTTTACGATTTCGACGGAATTTTGGTACAAGTCACAGTTCATATAGTCAGTACAACTGAGGAAACTATAAAAAAGCGCGACAAAAACAATATATGTATTATTTCCAATATCTTGAAAAATAGACGACTTTTTCGAGAAAAGTTTTTTTTTTCAAAATTTCATGTTTTCTCTACTGGAGCCAATTATACCAAAACTCTGGTTATTATACCAAAACTCTGGTTATTCCAGACAGTGTAAAGACGGCCCGGCCCAGTCAC
The DNA here is from genome assembly GCF_964194025.1 of Convolutriloba macropyga. Classification (NCBI taxonomy): domain Eukaryota; kingdom Metazoa; phylum Xenacoelomorpha; order Acoela; family Convolutidae; genus Convolutriloba; species Convolutriloba macropyga. The sequence goes on along the minus strand of NC_134471.1, from coordinate 13,553,063 downwards.
AAAAATAACTAACAAGTGGAGAGGTGAGCAGCAACTGAAGAGGAAACTCATTGAATACATGTGGAGCTATTTCGAAAGGAACTGGAATGAGCAGAATCCTTGCACATGGACATTCATTTGTATCTGTGAAAACTGTCGTGCATATCCTAGAACCTAACAGCGGGAATAACATCCCAGTGGCATATGCACGAAGTCATAATAATAATAATAATAATAATAATAATAATAATAATAATAATAATAATAATAATACTACTACTACTACATGAAATGATCAAAATGAAATGAACGGTACATGGAATGATCAAAAAAGAGAGACAATACCGAATTGACACCCAAATCGGCCGTCTCTATAGACACGCTGAGACCAATAAAGCCTAAGACACATAAACATTGCATGCACTACGAAAAGCCTGACCTGATTTTGGGGAAATCTAGGTTGGCATTTTATGCCCCCCTGCGCTTATTACCCAAGACCATGAAAGCACTATTATACATGCAGTACCTATCTAAAACATCACAAATCATAAACCTCATTAGCCGAACTGCATGGCTTGGGTGTAGAACTGTTCTCATTGCCGCAACTGCCAGAACTGGTACACTTCTTGGGGATACGCTTCAAATGACATATTTCGGGAGCATCAGACATGATTCTGAAATAATACGACTGAAAATGGAGCATAAACTATATATGACGAGGAAGCCCACCCCACTGGGTGTTCAACAAACCACCCCTGAAAACTCAATTCACTATTTTCATCGATTCACAAGTAGAAACATGGGTGCACCAGGACACCAAAATGTCAAACTGGAGGTGAGTGTCCTGGACAATATCTCGAAAACGGCCGATCAAAACTAAACGCGCTTTGGCAGAATTAAAGTACGACTCAAACTGCGCTTATCCTCAAAATTTGAGCCAAATTGGTTCACTCTACGAGGAGCTATTACAAAAACAAGGTCCGGTACCAAGTGACACACGTGTTATAGTGACACCACTGTTATTGTCAAAATTAACCTCTAAAACATGCCAAACAACGTTATTAAACTACACCATTACAACCAGGAGATAATACTGCGTCTAAACAACCTAAAATTTACAGTAAAAACTGATTTTGAAGTGGTCTATCCGACCTCCGCTTGTCAGGTATCCTGCTTCAGGGGGTCAAAATGGGGGTACCGTTACTGGCCAAAAACTGAACGAAATTACAGAAAACGCTATACGTTATATATACTGTGAGAAAGCTCATTTAATATCCTGACAGATGATGCAAACAGATCAGAAATCGGATCCTTCTACGACGAGATATTTCAAAGATAAGGTCCGGTACCAAATAACCAAAAAAGCAGAGTACAACCACTGCAGAGTCAAAATTGAGCATCATGACCACGGAAAACGCTATACAAAATTTAGTGCATAATAATCAGGACATTCTGGGGAATCTAACGAACCACTATAAGTACACTAAATCAACTGTTTTGTGGTACCGAAATTAGGGTGACCCAAGAGGTCCCAAAATCAACAATTTTTCCGATTTTGCACTTGAATAATTTTTTTCACCAGGCAGCCCAACTAACAAGCGTCTAAACTAAGCAAGAGGAGTTCCTTACCAACAAAATGAGCCTACATTTGTTGAAATTGGTACAGTACTTTAGGAGTTATTAACAAAAACCTGTACAGTAAGCCGGTTTTTTTGTTTTCCCCGGAGCCCCAATTAACGAGAAAACCTGAAAAACCACGTTCGGAAGCGTCACGCACGTGTTTCTGGACGTCTGTTAAGTCCTCTGGTAGTTTAGTTGACACCCAATACCCTTACCACGAGGTGGGAAAAAATTCCCACCTCGCCATAAGGGGCCAGGGTGTTTTGTGTGTTTTGAGTCAAAAACCGATTTCACTGAAAATTACTGAAAAGACCAAAAATGGTAAATCGTCAAAAAGCTAAAAACTGTTGGTTGTAGTAGCTTCATAGACTTGCAAAATGGATAAATAGCACTATTTGCAACTTCAAAAAGCTCCCAACAAAAAAAATTGAATCTATTAACGTAAAAATTGTTCTGAGGGAACATTTTTGAAATTTGCTCTTGAATAACTTTATAGCTGGGCCGTTTCTGTACAGCAACTGTGTTTGGCAACAAAGTGGTACTAAGTAGTAACACAGCGGGCTTTAATTGACTCAATTTGGTACAGTATTAACGGAGAAATCAAAAAAATTGTGAACCATACAACAATTTTTGCAATTTTAGAACGTGCTTAATTCTGGAAAATAACTGACAATTGCTTCAAAAACGAGATGGAAGGTGCCAATGTAAGCAAATGCAGTACAGTAATATGTCACTGGACATCCGAAAATCCAACAAGTAAACAATAAAAAACTCAACGTCGCTATATTAGCCACAAATTATCGAAAAAAAATGAACCAAGTTTTTTTTAATGAATCAAATTTTCTATTTGATGGAGCAAAAAAATCGATCAACCCCCCTCAAACTTAGATCCCTGAGCTCCTGTTTTGACCTTCTGTTAATCAAGGTTTGTAATTTTTCAAAAGAAAATCAGTTGGGCGCAGGAGAAAATGTTGAAAGGAGACAAAAGTTAAAAAAACTTCAAAAATTTTTGTATTTAAATCAAATTTTCTTTATGATGGAACAGAAGATCGGCCCCACAACCTACACTTTTGAACCTATTTTTTCACGTATTTTCAACTAATGTTTGAGATATTTTGAAGAAGATAATCGGTTGGCTGCAAGAGAAGGAGTTGAAACGAGGCATAAGTAGAGCAAATATCAAAAATTTTTATTTTTGAATCAAATTTTCTATATGATGGAGCGAAGAATCGAGCACCAACATAGATTTTTCACCTCCTGCTTTTGCCTACTTTCAATTAATGATATTAATTAAGATTTTCCAGAAAAATTAGTTGGGTGCAAGCGAAAGTGTTGAAAGGAGACAAAAGTTAAAAAAAAAATCCGAAATATTTTGTATTTAAATCAAATTTTCTATGTGGTGGAGCAAAAAAAATCGACCCCCCAAATTAGGCTTATGAGCTTATGCTTTTACCTACTTTTAAATTTTGTTTGAGATATTTCAAAGAAAAAAATCAGTTGGTTGCAAGAGGAGGTGTTTGAAACGAGACAAAATTAGAGCAAATATCGAAAATTTTTATTTTTGAATGAAATTTTCTAAATGATGGAGCAAAAAGCGAGTACCAAATTAGGTTTTTCAGCTCCTGCTTTTGCCTACTTTCAATTGATATTTGCCATTTTTCGAAGAACCATTTGGGAGCAAGAGAAAGTGTTGAAATGAGACAAAATTTATAAAAAAAATTCAAAAATTTCTGTATTTAGATTAAATTTTCTATATAATGGAGCAAAAAAATCAACCTCCCAACCCAACCCCTTGAGCTTATAATTTTACCAACTTTTATCTACTGTTTGAGATATTTCAAAAGAAAATAATCAGTTGATTGCAAGAGAAGGTGTTGAAACGAGGCATAAGTGGAGCAAATATCGAAAGTTTTTAATTTTGAATCAAATTTTCTCTATGATGGAGCAAAAATTAGAGCACCAACATAAATTTTTCAGCTCCTGCTTTTGCCTAATTTCAATTACTGTTTAAGATTTTCCAGAAAAATTAGTTGGGTGCAAGCGAAAGTGTTGAAAGGAGACAAAAGTTATAAAAAAAATCCGAAAATTTTTGTATTTAAATCAAATTTTCTATGTGATGGAGCAAAAAAATCGACCCACCAAACTAGGCTTATGAGCTTATGCTTTTACCTAGTTTTAAATAATGTTTGAGATGAAAAAAATGAGTTGGTTGCAAGAGGAGGTGTTGAAACGAGACAAAGTTAGAGCAAATATCGAAAATTTTTATTTTTGAATGAAATTTTCTTTATGATGGAGCAAAAAATCGAGAACCAACATAGGTTTTTCAGCTCCTGTTTTTGGCTACTTTCAATTGATATTTGCCATTTTTCGAAGAACAATTTGGGAGCAAGAGAAAGTGTTGAAATGAGACAAAATTTATAAAAAATTCAAAAATTTTTGTATTTAGATTAAATTTTCTATATGATGGAGCAAAAAAATCAACCTCCCAACCCAGACCCTTGAGCTTATAAGTTTACCAACTTTTATCTATTGTTTGAGATATTTCAAAAGAAAATAGTCTGTTGATTGCAAGAGAAATTGTTGAAAGGAGACAAAATAAGAACGAAAATCAAAAATTTTTATTTTTAAATCAATTTTTCTACCCCCAAAGTAAAAATTTCGAGATTCCCGACGTTCCCCTCTTTTTCACCAAAAGGAGATAATTCATCTTGGGTTAAGTTTCACAGTAAAAATCCTTATATACAGATTTCCTGCAAGGATAGTCGAGAAAAGTTAGGATCCCGCGATCCTGCCAAGATTACCGGGAAACATTAAGACTCCCGGTTTTCCCGTCAAGACTACCGGGAAACGTTAAGACTCCCGGTTTTCCCGTCAAGATTACCGGGAAACGTTAAGACTCCCGTTTTTCCCGTCAAGATTACCGGGAAACGTTAAGACTCCCGGGTTTCCCGCTAAGATTACCGGGAAAAGATAAGATGCGCTAAGATTCCCGGGTTTCCCGGAAGGAATTCCGGGATTCGGTGCACGGGGTAGGCTGAGGCTTTTTTCCGTGGTTGTTTGTTTCCTGCAGTCCCTTTTATGTGGGGTTTAATTTACAGGGGTTTGCTTCGTGGAGGTATTTTTTCTTGGTGGTTTGTTTACTATCTAAATATAAGTGTGTCTTTCCGAAACCGACATTTAATTTTCTACAGAACGTGATGCGGATACTAATTGTTACCTCGTATTGAAAAAGTCAAGAATTCAAGCGCTCAAAAAATCCAATTCATAAATTTGTGGTCCGTCTTTTGCCAAAGTGCAGGTTTTAAAAGAAACGTGTTTTAAGAAGTTAAAAAGAAACCTTTTCAAGAAAAGTGTAACCTTTCTGCCCCTTTTGCTGCTTATCTTTCGCTTTGGCTGGGGAAATTTCTTTGCCTTTTCTTCTTTTCCCGCAAGACTTCTTCCGACCTGGTTCTTTTTGACTCCTCTCCTGCTTGTCTTTTGCAATCAATTCTTCTCTTTCTTTCGGATCTCTTGGTTTACCATCTTCATCATAATTGACACACTCGCCTTTTCTGAAGTGCCTCGATCTGGTAATCACATGAAGCACATTTATGATATATAAATCATTCTGATATTGTAGGTGATTGCTAAACAGATTATGATCAAAATTTTAACATGTTCGGCTCAAGTAATCATGGTTCAATTTCAAAACTAAGCAACTTGAAAAGACTTTCTGGTCTTGCAAAGACGTCAAAAGAAGCAAAATTTGTGGGCATATTATCATAATTCTGTATGCGTTATTCTTGTTATACTGAATTTTTGTGATAGTTACGCTCAGCATATTTGACTAAAGCATAACCGAAAGAAAATAGAGGTTGGTTTGAAAACAGGATAGAATGTGGAGAAAGATAATTCAGTGGAGAATTATAATTCTTGATTTAACTCCTGATCCGAGATTTTGCGAGAACCTTGCAATTAAGCTTTTTCTCGCGTGAGTTTTACCAGATTGGTGCAAAATCAAGATTTTTTCGTTCAGGAAGTGGTTCTTTCATATTAGATCCTATCTCATTCGGGGATATTCTATCTACGTCAACATTTTTGAGAAAACCAGATGGTTTGCAGCCGCCTGTCTTTATTATCAGCTGTAAAACATGTGCCGCCTGACTAAGAATTTGTAAGAGACCTTATCAGTTTTTAAACAATTAAGTTATTTTTGTTCAAAACTTACACCATAAAAATTCACCTTATAAGTTTTTTACTGTGTAAAAGCTAAAATCAGTGGATAAGATCATCATTTTTTATTATTATTTAAAGGTGATAACACTCTTTCGATAACGTTTATTCTATAAGCTAACCACGATAAAGACAACTTCTTTCTACGATACATCAAGGCAAAAGCACATCTAAATGGCCCGGCAAATCTAGCTGTATTTGATAGCAGGTATTTTGTCTGAGCCGATTTTCGGCTCAGATTGGTCACCGATACGTTTTCGAAACATAAAAATATTAAGCCTAAAAAGAGCGCAATCGATTCAGTATATTAGTAGGCTCAACAAAAATTATGTTTAACGAACTTTTTCCGAGCTTTCTATGCCAAATAGAACGTATTTTGTGTGCATTTAATCTTTTCGTAAGGCTTACATGGTTAAGAGATTATGACGTAATACTTTCTCGCTGGATAGATTCTCGCTTTATTTAAATAGTGCATTTCAATCCTCGCTGCTCTTTTTATTTACTCAGTAACATCCTCCGGCCCGGAAGAAAATGTTGGGAGGTTCGGTACAAGTTTAACGAGTGGGCGGACAAGCGATCCGGATGACGTGCGCAAGACGGCGGAGCGGGCGACGCTGTCGGAGCCGTACCGAAGTTCTTCAATCCGAGCAGTTGGATAGTAACCCCTAGGGTTGCTTTCTTCAACGATCCAAACTAAATCATCGACCTTGAGGTGCTGCTCGGCAGGCGTCTGCCACTTAGATCTACGGTTCAGTGCAGGTACATACTCCTTGAGCCAACGTGCCCAAATTGCATTGGCGTATGACTGTGCACGGGCGTACCGCTTACGATAATCAAACTCGTCGACGCCAACGATGGACGGAATTCGGGTTGCTTGGTTACCGAGTAGAAAATGATTAGGTGTTATTGGGCCTAGGTCGGACGGGTCGGCGGTTACAGGCGTTAAGGGACGTGAGTTTAGTGCGTATTCGACCAGACAAAAAGTAGTGTTCAACACATCTGTGAGGCGACGCGTACCGAGGATAGTGTACAGTACTCTTTTAAAACTACGAACTAACCTCTCCCAGATACCACCTTGGTGTGGCGCACTGGGTGGATTGAACCTCCACTTAATGCCCTTCTGTGCAAGTTCGGCAGCGATATTAAGCGTATTCCATTTTTCCACACATTCACGGAGCTCTTTCTCCGCTCCAATGAAGTTCGTACCATTATCCGACCAAATCATAGCAGGAGTACCCCGACGGGAGACGAACCGCTCAACTCCCATTACACAGGAACTGGTGTCCATGGACGGTACAACTTCAACATGGACAGCACGAGTAGTGAGACAAGTGAAGAGAAATCCCCACCTCTTCTCGGTAGTCCGACGAACTGTGACGTAGAATGGGCCGAAGTAATCAATCCCGGTGTTGTTAAAGGGAGGAGATTGGTATGCGAGTCTCTCCTTTGGGAGGTCTGCCATGATAGGCTGAATGGTTGCTGCACGGAACTTTCTACACAAGACGCAGTTTGATTTGATGGAACGCAGTGTGGAACGTAGTTTTAGGATGGCATAACGTTCTTGTACCTTTGACCTTAAGTAATCGATGCCCTGATGATGTTTCTTCAAATGAGTATGCCGCAGAAACAGTTTAACAAAAGTATGACGCGCATCCAGAACGATAGGATGCTTAGTGTCAAAGTCAATTTCCACTAGCCGTTGGAGTCGACCAGAGGAACGGATGAGATCATGAGGTCCAATAAACGGAGTAAACTGAGCAATGCGGCTGCTCTTCTTAACGGATTTGTTGTCAAGAAGATCCTTTCTTTCAGTATTAAAGGACTCTCCTTGAACCAAGTACTGGAGATGACGCTCGGCTTCGTCAAGCTCAACAGGGTCGGCTATGCTGCCGTCTACGGTACGGTAACTTTCATGAAATGGTAAAAGACGGAGCACATATGCGGTGACACGAAGTAATTTTTGATAAGAACTGAACTTATCAAACGGGCTCAGATTAATGCTTTGTTCCTTTGGGGAATTGGTTACAGATGCGGCTAAAGATGAGATGGAGTCATCATCTTGTTCCTTGATTACAACGCCGAGCTTGATGTTATCAGCGACGTCAGTATTTGGCACAAAAGGGAATTGCTTAGTTCTCAAGAAGTCAGGACCCCTCACCCAGCTACTTGATTGCAAAACTTCAGCGGACATGCCACGCGTGCCAGCATCTGTCGGATTATCACAAGTGGCAACGTGGTTCCATTGGTCAACGCTGGTGTTCTCCAGGATTTCACTAACACGATTTGCAATGAAGATGGGGTGTTTGTTTGTTGAGTTAATCCACTGCAAGACGATGGTACTATCTGTCCACATAAAGACTTTATCCACAGTAACCGTTAATGCTCGACAGATTTCCCTTTTTAAGGGCAGCGAGGAGAGCGGCTTGTAATTCCAACTTAGGAACTGTCATTACCTTCATAGGTGCAACACGGGCCTTGCCCAAGACAAACGCCAGCTCTGTTTTAATCTCCCCGGAGTTGCAAGTTACTTGAGCCCTAAGAAAACCTACTGCACTAAATACGTCTTGCGAGCTATCACCAAACATGTGGAGTTCAAGGTGTTGGAATGGTCCTGAAAAGTAACTTTTGGTATAGTGATCTCAGCTAACCGCGGCAGTTCAACACACCAGGCAAGGAATCTGTCAACTGTGTCTTTGGGTAACTCGTCATCCCAACTTTGTCCATTGACACGCCAAATGTCTTTCAAGGTTAACCGAGCACCAACCGTGAACGGTGCTTACAAACTTAGTAAGGTTGAACCCACCTAGATGGAGAAGATGTACCAATTCCTTCGACCTATTGAGGGCCCTCTCGGGGGATTCCACTGAGTCCAAGTAATCGTCCATGTAGAAGTTCTCAAGGACGGCTTTCGCAGCTTCTGGGTACTCCTTAGCATTATCGCGTGCCGTGCGCTGAAGTGCGTAGTTGGCGCAGGTGGGCGAATCTTTTGCCCCAAAGATGTGGCGCGTATACTGGTGTACCACAACATTTGATGTGGGGTCCTCCCGCGATAAAAAGCGCAATGATGGTTGATCACATGGTAACACTCCAACTTGGAGGAACATTCCCTCGGCGGATACGGCAAATTGATGTTGTCTGAACCGTAGGAGTACACAGATTAGGTTTTGCAGTAAGTCAGGTCCAGTGAGTAATGACTTATTAAGAGATGCGCCATGGAATTTAGCTGCTCCGTTTAGTACCCTACGGACCTTGCCCGGCTTGTTCGGGTTAACGACCGGATGGTGTGGTAGGTACCACTCTCGTTCCGAGCCACTTTCCACCTTATGAGCATCTTTGACCCTTACTACGTAGCCTTTGTCTAAGTCCTCTTTGATGGTATTCGAGTACTTTTCCCTTAAAGTCTGGTCTTTCGCAAGCCGCTTTTCCAAAGACTTTAATTGAACAAGCGCTGAGAAATAATTGTTGGGCAGTTCGATGTTATCTTCAGCCCAGAGCATTCCGACATCGTACCTTTTTCCATTATGTACGGTGGTGTTTTCAAGAATTTCATGCGCACGTGCATCCGAGGTGGATCGTGGGTCTACTTGCTTAAGTGCGCCGTACGACTCCATGTCGTAACAAGATTTTACCTGACTAGCGAGTTCAAAATCCTGCTCCATATTAGCGTTGAAACAAGTCGAGACTAAACCTGAAGACGACGGTAGAGGGCCGCTTAGAACCCAACCTATGGGCAAGCGAACGGCGAATGGCGAGGACTTCTCGTCGGCAGCGAGGTACTCTAACGGGCGGATGGCATGATACACATCCTGTCCAAGTATCATCTCGATGTTTCCATAGCAATATGTAACTGGGTCAAGAACTGCTAGGTGCGGATGTTTCCTGAAGTGCTTTAATGTTAATGACATCGGCGCCTACATTCAAATCTTCCTTTACGTAAGGGCTGACTTTAAATGGTTCAAATGCTTGGTGGTCGCGTGGTGTTACAATTAGTTCAACTAACTTAGTGTCTACAACCTCCTCAGTATTTATACCCTTGACTGTTAGTTTCAATGCTGTACCGTGCAAACCAAGTCTATTTGCAAGATCATTGGACACCCAAGAGTTACTGCAAGCGGTATCACACAAAACTAAAGCCGTGGTATCTTTACCAGAAGAGCTCTTCAACTGTAATTCAGTCACCTGAAGGAGGCCTTTCACATTACTCACAGATGACAAAGTAGTGGTCTTACTCGATGATTGGACACTAGAAAGTTTACTTTGATTTGCGCCAGCATTAGAATTAATTTTGTTGTTGTTTGAAGGGGATTTTGGTGGATAAACCCTCTCAGCTCCATGAAGAAGTGTATTATGGGAGCTGTTGCAACCGTCCTTCCTGCATTTTCTAGGTTTTGGGCATTGCCTGAACATATGCTTTTCTCTCAAACATGAGAAACACAGTTTTGCTTCCGCCACTACCTTTGCTCGCTGAGTGGGAGACTTTTCTTTAAATACCCTAAAATCCCAGATGCGATGATTGCCTTTACACACAATGCAGCGAGGGGTTGCAGGCGTTGCCGATGTTGAGGCTGGTCTCTGAGTGCCCTTAGATTGCGTATTAGCAGCAAAAGTTCTTGAGGCTACTTTGGTCTTTACAACTGAGTTGGTGTTATCTTCAGTTCTTGCCTTTGATGAAGTTTGTTTCAATAAATAATGTGCCTCGGCCTTCTCCTTCAACCACTCGTTGAAGTCAAGGAGTGTTGGCTTAACCCAATGTTTCTTCACTGTGAAGAGTGACCAAGACTCTTTTAGATTGGGCGGCAAGTTTTGCACAGCCGTGTTAAGAAGTGAGGCGCTCTTAAGGTCTGCGTCATATGAAAGTGATTTAAAGACCCCAACAAGACTTGAAATTGTTGCAGAATAGTTTATGATGTTATCACTATTGTGCATCTTTAATGGAGGAAAAGAGCTGAGTTTTTCTAAGTGTGCACTGACTACTGCCTGTGGTTGGCCAAATTTACGTTCGAGTGTCCTAAGTGCATCCTTATACATTACACCACAGTATGCGAACTCAGCGATGGCGGTTTTAGCTTTTCCAGTTACAAGAGTTTTTAAGTATGTTAACTTGACATCATCAGTCAAGGACTGTGCGTCTATGGCGCTTTTAAATTGTCCGAACCATTCGTGCCACTGCAGGGGATCACCATTGTACTGTGACAACCTCCACTCGGGCAGTGGATTGTTCTTCTTACAAGTAATTGCGTCCGCCAACTGCTTTTTTAAATCCGCTGAGTCCAAAGAAGGAGCCGAAGGTGTGGGATGCGGCGGGACACCCCAACACAACGGGTTCGGAACGGTAGCTCCATACGTTGGCGGAATGATCGGAGTGACAAAGGTGGGGGCGGTACCTGTGGAAGAACTAAATGGATTCGCTTGCATGAAGTCTGATGTTACGTAATTTTGAGCGCCTGCTGCTCCTTGTACATGAGGGGAGCGGTGCGATGTAGATATATGAGGGTTGATTAACGGGGCCGGTTGTACGGTGTATAAATTTGCAGATGTACGTAAAAGTGGTACTGCATTAGATGGGACTGCTGCCGGAAAACGCCAGACATTTGGATCTGGAGGAGCAGGAGGTGCGTGGGTTATGGGTACAAAGTTTTGGGGCTGAAAACTCTTTTGTTGGGGTGGTGGATGAATTAATTGAGGTACGAAATTGTTTGCGGAGGAAACGAATGGTGCAGGCGGAGAATGGGGTAACAGATTGACATTATTCGCCACGGGGTTAGTGGCTTGTAGTGGGAGTTCTTGTGGCGGCGAAGGAGGAAAGCGGAATGCTGGTGGGATTAACGGGAAATGCGGTGGTGCGAGGTCTAGAACGGGGGATGGAGGGGCTGGTACATTTATGTGTGCTTGTTACGGGTTAAGTGCTAGCGGAGCATTTACGAGTGTATTTAAAGGTAGTGAACGCGGAGGGCTGACTAAATTCAACTGTCCCGGCATACTCGATCTGCGAGGGAATTGATGATCTAACTGTAAACCATCGAAGTGCATTGTTGCTTGAGACAGTTGTCGGGCTGTGTTTGGGGCGTTTAGTTGACTTGGCATGCCAAAGTTTATTGGTGATGGAGGCGTATATTGAGGCTGTTGCTGTTCTTGCATGGTGTCGTTTGCATTATGTGCTTCATTGGTTACATTGGTTCTACTACTTGGTTCATGGACAGGGAGGTTGTTGTTGGCCTCAACTTGACCATGTGTATTGAGATTGAAGTGTGAGTTTGGAAGTTGAGCTGAAGAAGGTCGTTGGACAATTGCTCGGTTGGATTGGGCGATGGAACCAGAAAAGTGCAAACTCGGTTCGTTTGCAACATCTGCCATGTTCCCGGCCGGTGACGAATTAACCCAATCTTGAACAAGTTTCTTGCTCTTGACTGAACTTCTTTCCGTAAAGAGCCCACTCATTTTGCCTGTACCAGACCCGTCTGCTGATGATCTTGTCATCAACTCAATTTCCTCAAGGGCTGCAGCAGCTACTTCCTTGCGATGATCCTCCTCAAGCTGCTCACTTTCCAATTCCCGCAATTTCGTTTGTTTTTCGATTTCGAGACGCTGTCTAGCAATGCGAAGCTTTGCTTCATGTTGTTTCTCAAGTTCCTCCCTTTTGAGTCTTGATAGTTCTAAGTCTCGTTGACGCTGACTTGATCTTTTTGAGGAAGTCATATGTGAACTTGATTTTGAATGTTGAGAGGTATACTGCTCTGCTGTCTCTTTGTCATGGACCGAATTGTTATACCCTCGAGCAGCAGCAATGAACTCATCAGTTTTCTTTGTTACAGTCTCTAACCATTTTTCAAGGTTCTTACAGGCAGCTTCAGGATTTTCAGTCTTTTGTGCCAGATCAAAGAGCTCTTCATTTTTATCAACTACTCTAATAAAAGCGTCTTTGCACTTCACAAGCAGACGTTCGATCTTAACTTTCCTGTCTTGCTTATCAACAGCATTGTTAATTTCACCATAGATGTTATTAAGTTCAGCCTCTAATTTTGCCCTAGCACTATAAAGTTTGTTAAATTTGTCCTGCAAAGTTGTCATGATCTTAAGAAAAACGGGAACCACAAGTTTAATTTGGTACTAATATAAAGTACACACACACATGCAACAGCACAACACAAAGGGGTTATACCGAACCCTAGTGTGACGGTTTGGCTAGCAAACCGCCAAAGAGCAAAGATGTTCGTCGAGTACAATAGTACCCGGCGAAAGAAAGAAAGAACGGTGCGCAGGAAGCGCGAAAAGGGGCAGAACGGGAGACGGGACGGACGGGAAGAGACGCCGAACGAGTAACGCACGACGCAACGGGAAACCGGACGGACAAACGTGAGCGTCGGGCGAAAAGCGCGCGACGAAGCGGGAAAATGGCACGGGCGGGGCGGAAACGTCGGGCGGATGGCGCGCGACGAAACGGGAAAACGGCACGGAAGGGGCGGAAACGTCGGGCGGATGGCGCACAACGAAACGGGAAAACTGGCACGGGCGGGGCGGAAACGTCGGGCGGATGGCGCGCGACGAAACGGAAAAACGGTACGGAGGAGAAGGGAACGTCGAGCGGGTAGCGCGCGACGGGACGGGAAGCCGGGATAGCACGGGAGGGAGACGGTAAACCACAAGCGAGGACGCGGGAAGATCAATGCTAGCAGACCACAGCAACGAACTCAACCAAACAAACTAGCCGTAACTCCAGAATAAACTTAAGTCACACCCTAGAAAGACGGAGAGAAGCTACTGTCAGGTAATCTAGCACAAAACATTATGGGGCTTTATCTACGGCATCAAAACATCAGAGATGAAACAATTTACGGCAACGATGTAGTATAACCAAAAGTCGAAAAGGTCAGGAAATTTACTAGCCGTAACTCCAGAACAAACTTAAGTCACACCCTAGCAAACCACCATACCCAGACAACAAAAGTGCATACTACAAAAATTAGTAAAGCTATAACAAATTGCTAGCAAACAAGTGTGGTGAAAGTCACGAAACAAACCAGCCGTAACTCCAGAATGAACTTAAGTCACACCCTAGCAAGGAACGAGACTAAACAACAAACCAGCATACTAGCAGAAAGAAATTTTACTACAGGAAAACTCAACATACTACATCATACAACAAATAAACGGGGGATAGAAGGAAGTAAAGTGACACGGAAACAAAAGGATGGAAGCGGAAAATGAAACCAGATAACCTGCGGAAAACGGACGGTAGTGAAAAACTTGAAGAGCGAAACGTTTAGTAAAGCGCTATCGGAGAGAACCAACCACAAACTAACCCGTAACTCGTGAGATAACTAAGTCACACCGCCAGTCAGCGGGTAGACTCCCACAACAGCGCAAGACTAAGTGACATTCAGGTTATCAAAGGCTTGTGTGAGTTCCGCCTCCTCGAACGCATGACGGGTGCGAAGCGTTTTACGACGGCGCTTTGAAAGTTTCTTCGACCGGGAGCGTGTTATCAAGGACCGGAGGTTATTCTTATGAGCTAAGACTATAGTGAGTGTTTTCAGCTCAAGCGCAGGCCTTTGGTGTAACGCTCTGTACTCTTTAAGTAAACTAAGATCTTTCTGTTTACGTCTAGACACAATGTCTTTCACTAAATGGATGGTAACTAGAGTACTACGCTTGAGCTGATTGTAAATATCAGGAGTTCCCTCTCTGGGGCAATACACTATAGCTTCTATGCGCTCCTGAAACTTTTCAAGCACTTCAATAAGCTGCGAAGGTGTTAAAGGCTTATTGTTGTTACTGCGATGACGGGACAATGAATTGTTCACCACATCATGCCATATAACTAGCCTCTTTTTATCAAGGAAGAAGTGACTCAATTGAAATTGCGCGGTTTTTTGGACTTTCAAAGCGTTAGGGTTAAAACTCAGACCCGGTAATGCGTAAATTCCTTTTTTATAATGGTCTTGTAACGCTTGAGGCAAGGTTTTTATGGCGTGATGCAGTGAACTTGCAGCTAATATAAAAACCATATAATGTTTTTACCACATAACTGATGTCAGAATGCGCAATTTTCACGACCTTCCAAGAATAAGCGCTTATTTGAGGAAAAAAAATCAGTTACCTGATCTTTTTTTGTGAAGTTTGAAAAACTTGACCAAACTTGTTTTTACTATCTAAGTACTATACAATTATGCTAAAATGATCGGATAGACTTTTTCCCCATTTTTTCCAATCTGGTCAATTTTTTCAAACTTTTTTCTTGCTTCGCGTGATTTTTTTTTCTTATTAACCTTAACCGTTGCAATAACTATTATTTAGCCCAATTTGGTCAATTCCAAAATTTTAACCAAAAATTTTAAAATTCGAGGTTTTTTCACGGAAAAAATATATGGGGGTGGGTTATCGGTGACCGTTATTCAAAAAAAATCAGCTTTCTGGGGCAATGGGGGGCGCTAGATTTGCCGGATATATAATCAATTTAATGCATCAAAACCAAGCTTTATTTTGGGCGAGTCTTACAGTTTTTGAAGTTTGATTCCCGGGCATTGAATCTCTTGACATTCAAAGTATCCTTTTCGAGTGCAAATCTGAATTGCAGTAGAGGGTTTGGTGTGTAGCACGCACATTCTCAACTGTATTGGCCAGCCTCCTTTTGATCATTCATCAACAACAATTCATTTGAGAACATTCTGGGCTCTTCCCTTAACTGAGGAGGTCGACATTGATGAATTTGATCAACTAGAGAGAAATATCGACAGGTGCTTCCTTTTGGTTCATCACAATTTAGCCTCACTCTTTAGTCGGATTGAGCAGAAACCGTCAAACTATCGATGGCTGCAACCACTTATCCATGAACCACGCGATAGTGTCAATACTTGTGAAACGATCCCTTTTCCTTTTCTGCATTAACCGATGCTCGAATAAAAACTGGTAACACGTGGAGTAGAGATAAAGGCGAAATTGTGGAAACTGTAGATTGGGGTAAAGAAAGAGGCTGTTGCGAAATGTTCTTCAGAGATCTTCAGAGTAAAATGATCTTCAGAGAAAAGGCAAGAAGGACTTGTACGTGGTTAATCAGTTAAAATCACTCCCTCCATCTTTCTATTTGCATTCAATCACTCCCTCCATCTTTCTATTTGCATTCAATCTATTTTTCAAGAAAAAGAAATATATCGCAACGATTAGACTCACGGTGGCTCAGTAAGGAGCGGCACCAAAAATAAAGGTGATAACACTCTTTCGATAACGTTTATTCTATAAGCTAACCACGATAAAGACAACTTCTTTCTACGGTACATCAAGGCAAAAGCACATCTAAATGGCCCGGCAAATCTAGCTGTATTTGATAGCAGGTATTTTGTCTGAGCCGATTTTTGGCTCAGATTGGTCACCGATACGTTTTCGAAACATGAAAATATTAAGCCTAAAAAGAGCGCAATCGATTCAGTATATTAGTAGGCTCAACAAAAATTATGTTTAACGAACTTTTTCCGAGCTTTCTATGCCAAATAGAACGTATTTTGTGTGCATTTAATCTTTTCGTAAGGCTTACATGGTTAAGAGATTATGACGTAATACTTTCTCGCTGGATAGATTCTCGCTTTATTTAAATAGTGCATTTCAATCCTCGCTGCTCTTTTTATTTACTCAGTAACATTATTATTAGCGTATCATTAGATCTTACTCGATCATAATAAGCGCAGACATTCTTTAAAATATTGTGTTCGTAACTATTTCTTTTTAGAATTGTTACAATTGTTTTCCGGAAACATTATCGACTCTTCCACTTCTGTACGTAGTTTTCCATAGTTGTCATGCCATTTAATCCCGATAATTGCAGTCTTGACAGGTTAATAATAAGGAATAAATAAATATAATCTAAGCTTTCAGTAGATAGTGAACCGAACTTAAGAATTCATTATTATTTGATTTCTTGAATTTATGCGGGATTTCTTACTTTTTACTGCGTTTATTGTTTTTCTGTAAAGTTGTGACGAAATCTGATCGTTGACAAGCCCCGTTGGCTTCACGGGCCAAAAATGGACCTATTGAATGGTCTTTTGAACTTTAATAATTCTTCCACGTTTTCAAAATTAATAACAGGATGTCGAACAGTTTTAGTACCTCTATTTTTGTCGCCTTGTAAAATCATCAAAAAATTTAGAGGTTTTTTCAACTTTCTGGTGAAATACACGAAACTGTTAAGTGGTTTCAGTTTTTATCTAATTGTTTTCAGATTTGATGCAATCTTCCTACATTCCTTTTTAAAAAATTGTGGATTTTATTAGATTGGCTTGTAAACGTTGTTTTTGCTGTCTTGTCGGCATACTCGAAAAAAAAACAGTTTGACCAGCATTCTGTTGAGTCACTATTTTTTTTAAGCTGAGCGACTGTGAAATTAGTTGAATTTTTTATGACTGTTTCGAAAGGTCTAAATTTACTGAGTTTTGCCGTAAAGCTGCAGATATTCATTTGCAGTTGTGTTCTTTTGGTTACATTGTCGCTTAGTGGAATTAGGTATAATTATTGATTGTTCTAAAATTACAACAAAAAAATACGAAGTCGCTAATTTCAACATATATTTGGTTTTTTTTAACTTTGACGCAAAAACAATTTGAGTTTAGTCAAACGTTCTTTTTGTCAATTTTTTTACTTATCCTGTTTTCCAAATGCGTGGTTTGAAACTTTTCAATAGGCTGTAAATGGTTTGCGATGATCTTATTGCCATCACTAATAAAGGAGAATGGATATGTCATTTGTTGTCAAATTTTTAACGCCGAATATGTTGCATTATACGATTTGTTGACAACCAAAAGCCGATTTAAAAGTAAACAAGCTGTTATTCGCCTTCTTCGTGTACTCAATTGTCTGGATTGTGATTCAAGAATTCTACTGTGATGTTTTCTGCGTCTTTTGATCGTCTTTTCCCCTTTTTGCTACTTTCTGATCTTGTGCAAAGAAGTCAAAAGAAACAAAATTTGTGGTCATATGATCATAAATTCTGTGCATTCTGTATGCATTATTCTTGTTATACTGATTTTTTATGATAGTTACGCTCAGCATATTTGACTAAAGCATAAACGAGAGAAAATAGAGGTTGGTTTGAAAACAGTATAGAATTTGAGTTCGGAATATCATTTTTGTGTTGCTCGATAGAGTTCAGATTTCTCTTGGTAAGTTTTTTGCTGCTTGGAAGAAAGTATCAGGTTTTTCTGAATGTTTCTCTAGTTTGCTCAGAGTACTAAGCTCACGTGTAAACTTACCTGTTTTTTTTATTGAGAATTACCTGTCCATCAAAATTTAAAAGACAAAATTTGAACTACTTTTCTTTCTGTTGAAATTTCTTTTTTTCTATCTCTGCTTCAATTGGTAGATTATGTAGATTATGTATAGATTGAGGGTTGGCAGCGTCGAAACATTATGTTTCAATGCACATTTGGGACCTATCTCCTACGATTTTTCGTCACTTTTCTTCAATCCTACAACCAGATCGGGAAATTTTTCGACTCTTTCAACAATATATAGTGCAGGATCTTGAACTTCTGTGGAATTCTTTGTTACTGACTATACGCCAAGAATATGCTATTAAAAATACATACTGTAAAGCCGACAGTTTTGAGATTGTCAGCTCTAGGCCGCAGCAGTGGCACTATCTATTATAGCGGTACTTCGGAATGAAGTTATTATTGTAGTGCTGCTTTTTGGGCTCTGCTCAATTTGCGGGGAAACCCAAAAATATTTGAGCGCTCATTAACAAAAAAGGGGGTCTTTCCAATTATAGCCCCCCCCCAGCTTAATGGTTAGATAACCTACACCCCCATCATGGTAATTATACCGTAATGGTGGCTATAATTTCATGGGGGGGTGAGAGCTATAATGGAAAAGACCCAAAAAAGTGTGTATACAAAGGAGTCATATTCCATTTTCGCAAACGTTTTTTTTAGACAGTCAAAACAAATATCGAAAGAATGAAAGTTGAGTCATAACCTATGACATCTGTCATCGTCTTCGTGTTGACATCTGGTCTCGCCTCCACACTTGGCCCCAGAGGCATAGCACTCACACCTCCTCAAGTAGCAGATCTGTCTTCTGCACTTGGGACAGATGTGCCTCTGGTCGAAGAACATCTCATAGCAGAAGGGAACCCACGCGAATATGCCTATGGTGAATATGATCAACACCACCATCCAGCAGTAGGCGAAGCTGCCCATTCTGTACTCAACTACTGAGAACCCTAAATTAAACTAAATGTCAGAAGATTGAGAGAGTACAACCTAATGTAAATTGTGCATAAGATAAGCTTGACATAGCTTCACAACAAGCTATACTTGTTCAACGTATACTTGGCTGGAGAAATGAAGCCTTGATGAACAAGAAAGAACGCGAGAACAGGTTATAAGAGATGCCCAAGTTCGAGGGCTTAAGACCATTTGGTGTAAATGAGATGCTGGTTCGAATCCAAAACTGGTTCATTTTCACAGTAGTTGCACCTGCTTAGACCCCCCTAACACTAAACCTTTTAGAGAGCAGATTTGAGCAACTTTAATTGTGAAAGATCTGACAAAGCTCATTGATGTCTGTAAATGGGATGAGTTGAAAGTACAAAGTTGAAGATACAATGTTTTTATGTTGGCGCTTTTAGTTTCTAAAGATCTACATAGGACTTCGAAATCTCTAGGCAGCCTATAATTGAGTGGGGTTCTTTTTCACCCTGAATAAACGAAATAAATCAACGCTTATAAAGTAAGATTGTTCTGTTCGTTTTTCGTCCATTTTTCGATTAGGAGAAAGGACTTGTCATGAACCCTCAGGTCCGCTAGCGTTCCCTGGTCAGCTAGCGACCAAAAAATATTTCTAAATTGCTATTATGATTTAATTCATTAACTTCTTTTGTAGTGTATTTCCCCACTAAGAAATCTCGACAAAACTGGTATAGCAAATATTGGCTGCAGTAATTTTTAAACTGAAATAAATATTCCGACCCCTCTTGAGGGGGGGGGGGGGGGGGGGGGAGGAACTATATATTCAAATGGGTTTTTTTGTTCAGACAATTTTGACCGATCGATATATTCATCGTACAGAGTTGTGAAGGATACCATTAAAAAGCCCCTCCAGCGTAAAATATGGAATTAAAAAGATTTTTTTGAATTTCGTGTTTAACAGGAGTTATCGAGGTTTGAACTTTTGTGAATAATAGAGGGACTTCCGATGTATTATTTACTTTTTCCGAAATTTCGTGAATTTTGCTAAAATTGGTAAGAACTGTTAACAATAGTAATGTTGATTTTAATTTTAGAGACAAAAAAGTATTGTTTTTTTTATTTTAATGTTATGAGTAAAATTTTTGCGACATTTTAATATTCAGCCTTTATCAAATATTGCCCGAAATAAGCTTCTTTAGTTCACTTTGATTAAATTTGCCGGAAGTTCACACCCTAAAAACAACAAAAACAAATTTGTAAACTAAAAAGGGAGCTATACTTACCTCAACTTCCATTGAGACTTTTCTAGAATCAAAGTTTTACTGTTATTTGCTAACTCTACTTTATGATTATCAAAAACGCAGCATTTATTTTTTGATCTTTTAACTAACAAATTATCTAGATCTAAAGCCTTGGAAACAATTAATTGTTCTAAATGGACGAACAGCAAAACCGGCGCTGGTTTTTGGTCGAATCTTGAACTGTTACAATCGAAAAATTTTTCGGATTGTAATCAGTCGGTCTTTTTTTTAAAAAAATCTGAGCTTTTTTATGTTAATTAAAGAACAGAACAATTCACATCAAAGCTCACTGTTGGTAGTTCGAAATGGCTTCCTGAACACTTCCAAATAAGGGATCTATTTTCTTTACTGGATAGATTATGCTCGTTTTGACTTTAAAAAATAATTGCTTTATAAATAAACAATGGTTTACTGAAACTTGACAATAATTTTTTCTTAATTTGGTCATTTTGTAGCTTAGTGTCAGCGAAGAAAGAATGCTTCTTCCTCCTCTTCTTCTTTCTACTGAAGAAAATTTCAATCCTTGTGGTTTTTGCGTTCAATTGCTTTGATACCACTAGATTTCACGATTTTTTTTCTGATTTTTAGGTATTGGCCCCTTTTTCACTTTTTTCTCGTTTTGTCACGTTATCACTATATAGACAGTTGACATATTACATTTATTGGCGCTCAAAATAAGGCACAATTGAACATATAAAAGTCTTGAAAGTGATAGATTATGGTTTTAAACGGCTTCGACAACCCTTTCTCGAGGAATTTAATTGAGTTTTTTTTTACATTTGTCTTTAACTGTCGTTTTTAGTTTGTCTTTTAGTCGTATGATTTTACCTGAACAATAAGGGGTCTCCTTGGCATTTCATGAAGTAATAAATAAACCTTTGTTCTTATTTGAATAGATAGCTGATTGCTTTCATGACTTCGAAAACAATTGTTTTCAAAAAAAAACTTTTTTAACGTCGTTTAACTTCGCATTTTTGCTCTTTGCTTTTTTTTAACTAGTATCGTTGAATACAGGTCAATTAGGACAATATATTTGTCGAGGGAAGGTGCTTGTGTACGAAATCTAATGTTTTTTTCGACGAATTCTTTATCAACTTACTGGCCTCGACACGGGTTTTTCGCACTAAAAGAAAACTAATCTTGATGGTTGTCTATTTTTAACGTTCTTTTTGTAGAAGTAAGACATATTCTGACTAATTACAGGTCGAACGCATTTTTTGGACGAAAAGACAAACCTATTTAATTATTTCGTTTGTAGCTATTGGCTTTCATAACTTCGAAAAAAATTGTTATCGAAAATTAAATCTTCAATTAAATTTGCCCCTTTCTCTTTTTGGTCTACCTGTTACCTATTCTCATTAATGAAAAGGCCTAAAACACATTTCTGGCCTTCGGGGAAGGCTCGTTGAACATACTTTGTGTGGCCAAATATGGCTTTACGGTTTCGACAGCGTTTTCTCTCAAGTTTTAAATGAAATTTTCTCTTTGTTGTTCTTTTTGTAACCGCATAAAAAATTCATTAATGGTAGGTCTTTATGCCCTTCTAAAGAGGCGTATGTGGTCATAAACATATTGGATCCTTTCAATTGCCATCTTATGGTTTTCTTTACTTTTAACTTATTTGTTTTTAAAAATATAAGCCACTTTTATTTTTGCTGTTTTTTGTTTTCTTTTTGTCTACTTGTTACCGGCCCTTTTTATAGAGTGGTCTCATATCTTTTCTAGTGAAGTACAATTCATTTTGTTATTTTGTTTAGTTTCAGTTTTATCCGACGCTATTTCGAGCTTATTAGTATGTTTGTTGTTATTGTTGTTTGATTTTGTTGTTCCTCTTGAATTGCTTTCTTAATAGCGACTGATTTTTTGAATATAATGCGGCATTTCTTACTCCGCTGAGTTATTTGGTTCATGCACATTTTTTTTGAAAAATACTTAAATTTTTGGGGTTTTCTATCTGCTTCTCATTTGGTAGACATTTATGCCAAAAATTTGGATGAGCGGGGTCGGAACTTTATGTGCGAACTCACATTACCGAGCCTCCTTGTTTTGGTTTTTAAATTTCTGCTCCAAAAAAATATTTAGCGTCGTCTTCCAAGTGAGTTCAAAATCGTGCAAGATTCTTGCAAGTTTTCAATTCCTGCTTTACTAGGGTTATGAAGTACTCCACCTTCGTGGTGGCAGTATTGACAATGTAGCATCATCCCAGTGGGTCTACAATACCCATCATGTGACGGACCGAAAAATATCTGGTTTGTGGGTGCTGCCACAATCGGGCACCCATTTGAGGGCATTCCGAAAAATGGGTGGGCTCGCGTTGTTGCGCCTCCTGGGTTCATGTTTGTTGTTGGTCTACAGTTACACGGCATCATTGCAGAGTTGCACCCACATGCAAAGCAGGCACCCAGGTCCATTCTAAAAAAATCCGAGATCTTCGCAAGGAGATCAGATAAAATGTCTGGAAAGCGAATGATAATATGAAAGTTGTTTTGAGAAGAGGTTAACCAAATTGAAACGATGACCGAATTCATCAATTTAGCTTAGTTTTCTTGGGTGAGTTTCAAGTTGCTGAGTTTGCTTCATTGTCCTGCGCTTTTTTGAATTATCTCAATTTTGTCACTATGTTTATGTGATGGACATAATGAGCAGCCTGGTAACTAGGCTCAAACTTGAATGATAATAAATAAGTTTCTATAAGACTCTTGATAAAAAAGCGTCTACGAAATCACTCTTAGTTTAGTAAACCAATATGTTTGAGAGACATGCCACAATTTATCATGAACATGTAAACAAATTCTGCTAATTCCTCTCAATTTTTTGAGGAAAATTGTAATGCTTAGGCAATTAAACTGTATCTAATTTTGCTTAACTTGACAATTAAGTAGAAAGAACCCATTAACGAAGTATGATAAAGTAATTTTGCTTGTGCTACTTAACGGTTTCTCCGTTGTGGTTACAACTGGTGATGGTATCTGCAGCTGTGGAACCTTCACTGGCTTCGGAGCTGCTGGGGGAGATTGTATTCGGGGTGACCGGGGTAATGAGAATCGTCTCTCGGGCACTCTCTGTCTAGGTCTCTCTCGGACTTCCTCCTTCACTATCGTTGTTGTATAAGGTACATTTGATTCGGCTTTAACTGATAATCATGGACAAGATTTTTTCCAATTCTGTATTGTGAGAACAATGAAATGCAAATGAGACCAGAAATTTAGTTGACCAAAAACAATTAAACGATTTCTGATGCCAACTCGGAGCCGAAACTCTGAAACTTACGCATACCAAAATAGATACCCTTTGGGCCGAAGTAACAAAACCTTCACTCCTTAAAACGCTTTAACTCTCAATCCTTGTTTAAGCAGCAGTGGTAATAAAAACAGGAAAGCTTGACTAAACATAATTATTTATGAGATCTAGAAATTTTTTGATTCAATCATTTTCCTCATTTTCAAATCTGTTACAATTCTGAGCAAATATGAATTACTTTTTCAGTTTACGTTTTCTGACGTTGAAATTTTCCATCCCCAGCTTTAAGTGCTCATATGGTTAGGATTCCTCGAGAAATAGATTTAATTCCTGTATTTTTTTATTATGATAACGATATCTGGTCAAATTTAGGGTTTCCAAGTCATGTTGCTAAGATTATCATATCTTGATTTTTACCATTGATAAACATAGTTTATTTGCGGGAAGTTTTTGAGCCTTATTCATCTCAGAATCAAAATCACTATCTTGAGCTCAGGAAATCTGTCCGTTCATCCCTAAATTCTACAGTAAAATCCACATTGTTATTCTCTCACTCATGAAAGTTTCGGTTTTCTAATTCGTTGAAAATGCTTTTTATCCCTACTGCGAAAATCCATTGCTGAATACAAGTGCTACCAACTTTACCTCCTCGATTTTTTTTCAGTTGTCACATCATTTTGTGCTATATTTCTGGTCGATTTGTGAATCGTTTGTTTTTTGAACCAGCCTGTTGTTGTAAATTGCTAGTTCAAAATTCTCAACAGAAAACTCAAAGCTTATTGCTATTTTGAATTATATAAGATTGAACTGCAAAGAAAC
The DNA here is from genome assembly GCF_964194025.1 of Convolutriloba macropyga. Taxonomy (NCBI): domain Eukaryota; kingdom Metazoa; phylum Xenacoelomorpha; order Acoela; family Convolutidae; genus Convolutriloba; species Convolutriloba macropyga. Next base: position 13,528,714 of record NC_134471.1, on the reverse strand, counting down.
AATCAAAATTGTATGGATTTCTTCTCCGAGATGTTAAAGTACTGATGTTCTTTCAATAAATTCCGATAGTGATTGCAACACACCAAACTAATTTCTACAACGGATGTTTACGGAGTCTTGGTCTACTCAAGACTCCATAAGTTGTTTTAAAAATTGTAATCCGCGGAAAAACAGAGAGAAAGAGATGGTTAATTTAATAACCTCTGCTCATGAATATTTGTAAGGCGTATAGGAGCTAGTCCTTTGGTTTATTCCTTGAAAATGTCTGTATAGCGGAGTGGTGTTTCCAAGCAATTTTTGGCAGTCCCAGATTGAATGGTTGAATTTTGTGCCAATCAAGACTTAATAAAGATTCAAGAGACAAAAACCAAGCTTTGTGAAAACAAATGTCAATTTTCAAGAAGTTAATATTTCAGCGAACGACCTATAAACAACAGTTCTTCAAGAGCAGTTTTTTAAAACAGACGACGATGAAAAGCAAATCATGTGTACTCTCCCTTTAAGCAAACAGGTCAAGTATCAACAATTTTCGGTGATTTGCAGATCAGTTGTTCCTGAGATACTTATATGCTACAACATAGCATTGCTTGAACACCTACTACTAAGTTTGCCCTGCTGTTCAACTAGCCGCATCATCAACAAAAAATAAGCTGAGTTCTTCGATTGGTGTTTAAAAAAATTGTCTTCAGATGTTCACTGCTTTTGATACACTTCGAATCTATAGTCCTGCAAGTAATAGTCTTTGCTGTTTTTTCATTATTGTAATATTCTTTCTCGTGGATTGCTACCCTAAACTCCTTACTCATTTTGCAGCTGTGGAATATTTGCTCAGGTTTCACTTAAAAACAGTAATTTAAAATAAAAAGCAAACAGTCTGTAAAATGAAGATACTACCTCAAAAGGCAGTATCTCAGAGAAAACAAAGCTCAAAAGTGTTAGAACTAATATACAAGTACCAAAAAAACTTTAACCTACACATGTGTTTTATTACAGAGCACAGATCCTGTCAGATTTATATGAGGCTTAGGTATTTAACAAACAGAAACTCAGTTTAAATAAGCCCCATTTGAAAAAAGAACTAAGGATCTTATAACCACTTTAAAAAATTTCATGATCAACGGATTTCATTAGTTTGACAATATGCTCACTTATTATGTTCTTGCTTAATTATTTTGTTCATACTCAATTATTAGGTTTAACTTTTTTCGAATAATCTAACATAGCCAGCAGATTGCCGGAAAATAGCCGCGATAGACGCTCGTGGCCTTCCATGAATTGAAACACCTAAAGAAATAAGATAGACAGATCGACCACCAGTCCTTTAATAGACCACAAGACTTTTTGGGTTAGCTTCGGACTGTCAATTTTTTGACACATACGTTCTATAAGCAAAAAGCCCTTAAATAGCTATTTCAAAATTGATATTCGAAATCAAAAACTCAAGACTAATAATCACGAATTAGGGCATACAAGATTGGTACTACTTAGATGCACACTATTAACTAGTAAATCTTCATAAAAAGTTAAAGCTCCATAAGTGAGTTCAGAAATCATTTTTTTGAGTGATGTAAGTCACGCAATTGACCTAAAAGCAGAAACGACGTCATGTACATAAATTTTAACTGCAAAGCAATAGAAGTCACTGAAGTCAATTCCAAGAAGTCAATTCCAAGAAGTCAGGTCGTAAGAATCATCGATGGAGACGACGAATTAAAAAAACATAGCAGGACAAGTCCTGAAATACAATTCAAAGAATTGAATGAAAAAATCAGACGCACTCTTCCTGAACAGCAGATTAATTGAACAATGCCATTCAGAACACAAAAATCATCAAAGAATTGAGAAACTAAAAGAATCAAAACTAAACAAAAACAAACTCATTGCGAAAACTCTTGAAGCTTTTAAACCTAAGGCAAAACTTTTTTCCTTTTAAAAACACCTGTTACCAAAATATGTTCAAAAACAATTTTTGTTTCTGAAATCGGTCCAGTATTAAATCGGTCCAGTATAAGACCTGAAAAATATTCATTGGACCTTGAAGATCGATTAACACGAAAATGACTAAAAAATTAAAAGAAAAAAGAAGTCAATTGCAAATTATAAAAAAATGTTGCTGAAAATCGTGATATAAATATCTTCAGAATAATTTCTGTGTCTCTAGAGGCTATCCAGTAACCCAATTCCAAGCATTAAAAAAATCATTGACTCATAGATCGATAGGCAATAAATTTTAGAAAAAATTTCAAACTTCAAAATAGAAACTCCTTCTATTAAAATGTTGAAAGCCATTCAATTGCCCCCTAGCAACTATTTAATAAAATACGGTCAAACCCTGGATGAGTTTACCTGGCAACTGAGGCAAGAAAAAAAATAAAATACAAATGTTTTAAAAAAAACTTGAAAAAAAATTGCAAATTCTATCAAACAATTTCTAAAAGTCGAAAGGTTAAATTGTTGAAAACAAATCCATTGAAACTAAAAACCATGCAGTAATTTTTTACCAAACGTGGAATAGGTTTTCTTACACTTGAGAACGGATGAATATGAATAACTGACAAAAACTTTAGGAAACATTAAAAAAATTGCAGATCTTATAAAAAAATGCTAAAATTCGAGACATTAGAAATTTAAAAAGCATTCCATTGTTAATATAGACTATGCAGTTCCCTACTAACAAACCTCAAAGCAGATTGCCTGGTCCCTGAAACTAGAAAAACTGACAAAATGTTGAAAATTTTCAAAAACCTGAAAAAAATGCAAATTTGTTCAAAAAATTGCTAAAATTTGTGATATTCAAAAGTTGAAACCTACTCCATGGCAACCAAAAATTTTTCAGTAACTTATTATCCAACCTCTAATATGGGTTTCTTGCCCCTGGGACTCAAACAACTTGAAGGATGACAATAAATATGTCAAAAAACATGAAAAATTTGCAACTTTTGTCAAAAAATGCTAAAATTCATGATGTCAAAAAGTTGGAAACCGTTCCATTACCACTAGAAACTGTGCAGTAACCTATCATCCAACCCTTTATCAAACCCTAGAGGAGGTTTCATGACACCTAGGGCTAAAAAAACTCAAAAAATGACAAAAATTGTTAAAAAACCTGAAAAAAATTTTAAAAAATTAGTGTCCTTTGGTGTGTTTGTGTTTGTAGTAGCACAACATATAGCTCATAAAATGGTCATAACAAGCAATTTTGTCTCGCAAAAAGCCTTCATCAGCTTTTAAAAACTTCAACCTAAGACTAATCAAACAAAAATCTCAAAAAATCACAAAAAACATGAAAAAATGCACCATTTTGAGCAGAAAAACTCCTAAAATTGACCTTTTAACCTTAAATTAAGGCCATCCCAGCAGCTGCACTACTATACGCACTTGACGGAATACTAAAGCCCACTTTGGGCCTCTAATGAAACTTAATGCTCGCTGGGCTTTACCTGTTTATCCCTTTTCGAAAGATCAAAGTCATTGAAAAATGTGTGAACACATCTTTCTTTGAATTGTAAAAAAACCACGATGTCCCCAATAATAGCCACTATCGCTTCGCGGCTATTAATCAACTGCTCTAAAACAATGTTTCTAGTAATAATCTTAGTCCTGTGGTATTTTTTATGCTATTTGTTGTTTGACCAAGTTTTCATCTGACCCTTTCGGTTTTTGGTCGTCAAAATTGAATAAACAAGTAACGCCCGTAGAGTTAAGTGATTGATTAGCTCTTAAAATCTCTTTAATTGTTTGTTAAGCGGGGTACTTTCTATTGCATTTCCATGTTGCATGATGGTCGAAAAGTGACCCTTCTCAATCCATTGAGGGCTCAGTTTGTCCTCAGTTGGTGTTATGAACTACGACTGCTTATGTAATTCAGACTGCTTTGATTTCAATTTCTTGGAATGAAATATTGAGTTCAGTTTCAGAGTTATTGGACATAGGCTGATGGCCGTTCAGTTACCGTAGCAGTTTTCTTCTGGCTACCAGGAGCCGTTTCAATTACAACTCAGTCGTTGTTGAGGCATATGACAGCTTCCCGAGTTGAAGTTTCTTTGATTTCATACAAGGATCATATATGATTTCATACTGTCCATACTTGATTTCTTAGTACGATCCTTGTATGAAACCAAAGAAATCATATATGATCCTTGTATGATTACCAAGAAATCATATATGATCCTAATACGAATACCAAGAATCATACATCTATTTTTTGAAAATCTTTAACCATTTATGTTTTTTTTTGTTTTTATTCGGTAGAGCATCACATATATGATACCCCGGCATCACATTGTGATCCGCCCAAAGACCCTAACGTACAATATCAATTGCAAGTTGGGCACAAAATAAAAGAGTAAGTCCAAACAAATAACAAAATTTTTGACATACTCTGAAGCCAGTTTATACATATAAATGCTCATTTATAAAAAAAATTAATCAAGAAAAAAATGCATATCACGTCATATTCGTTTTCTGAAGACGTTTAAACCTCAAAGCTATTCTTTTAGCGCACACAAAGAATCAAATGCTGATTGCAAATGCAATATAATAATTTAGTAAGTCCTCTGACTACATTATACGTGAATTTGTGGCACCCGTCAATGTATTATCTGTCATATATGACCTTGTATGAAATCCAAGAAATTTTTTCAACTTCAATGGAAAATCAAAATTATACAGTTTTTAGTCTTTGAATTTTTTTGTATGATCCTTGTATGATTTCTAGGAAATCATATATGGTCCTTGTATGACTACTAAGAATTCATACAAATCATATATGACCTAGTACGATTACTAAGAATCAAATATGACCTAGTACGAAATCAAAGAAAGTTGTATGATCGTTGACCCGGGTTTTGAACGACAGCAAAACATGTTTTTCAAAACTTAATGTTCAGTTACGGAGGAAAATAGCTGTTCTGTGGTTACAGTTTCTGATATCACTTTCCCACCCTTTGCTCTACGATGAAACAATAACAGCCATGCAAACACAAAATAAAATTCAAGAAGATTACACTAAAATTAACTACCAACTGCACAGATACTATTACTGGTAGGTTACTACTACTAAAGTTTTCTAGTTTTCTGGTCGGACTTACTTTGAAGCATTCAAATTTTCCATTAAGAGTTATTACCTACACTTTGATCAGAGTTTTTAGTTGTTTTTTTTTACGTCAAACTCTATATACCTAATATAAATTTGGTATTTTGAGTTTGCAGGTAATTTCTAGGTGATGTACTATAGCTCGGTGAATTGCACGTTTTTTTGTAGGTAATTTTGCAGGTAATTTTGCAGGTATTGTTACCTGCAAATTTGCTTTTATGCATTAATTGCAGGCAAATTTAACTAGACATTTTTTAGAGTGTACTTAGGCATCAGCGTCTTGAATTTAAAAAAATTATGGAGTAGCAGTAAATGAGAAAATGTAAAAGGGAAAATCTGTCCTTTGACATTTTCGATGATGATGTTAGACTGCTCCAATCCAGCAATTGAAGGAATGTTAACAACTGGAATCCCCTGACAAATGTCACATGTCATCCGATGTTTCTCAAGTCCCGATAAGTCCAAGTGGATCTTGTCACAGCAGACAGATGGGCCTTTATAATTTAGGGATGTGCAACTCCTTAATTGGTTATAATGAATTTGTCAACATCAACAACATAGTATTTTTCGAATTAGAAGAGAGGCAAGCAGGCCGAAATGAAGGAAGTTAAGCAATCATAAGCAGGTCTTGGTCTCAAATTTGGGGCTGATGACCCGATTTACTAAATTTGACCCCTAATGGCATTTTCTCACTTTTTAATGCTTAAAAAACCTTCATACCTGTCTTAGAACTGACTATGGATATCATCTGGCTAGGAGCAGTAAAATTTTTATTTCTTCTAATCAGGGGTGTTACCTGTTCAGGGGTGTTTCTATTGATAACATACCTAACATCGATTATTATCGTAATTAATTTATAAGCGTCATCTACATTTTTATGGCTGTGAAGCTGTAATCTGAGCGTAGCTTCAAAATTCCCTTTAATAAAATTTATTGAAAAATTGTTTTGTAAATTTGACTAAATTGCGGTGTTCTTGGTATTTTTTTTACAATCGAAGGAATTTGAATTGTATTGGGGCGCTGTCTATTTTAAGACTCTGAGGGGAATTTTGGCGCAGTGTCCTTTTTTATTCAGCAGGAAAAGATTACTTATAACTTTATTAAATGTTGCGTGGTTTCGCAGAACAAATGAGCTGAAAATATTTTGTCGTAAAATTTGTATCTCTTAAGCTGGAAAAAGCAAGAAAAATTTTTAAATACAAAAATGCATTTGTTTCCAGATAGATATTCTTTTTTTTGTCTTTGTTCAACAGTTTTCTGTGCTTTGATGCGCTGTAAATGATGTTCCTATCAGTTGCAGCGTTGCTGAAATTTGCTGGGTTAGACTGAAGTTTGCTAAGAGGTCGTACGTTAGACCTCACGTACTGAAACCTTGAGGGAATTGGCTTAAATTGAATAAACTTGAAAAATTGGGTTTTAATTCGTGAGGTTTAAGCAACAACTGGGTTGTGAGATACTACGCTGTTTGTACTAATTTGTGTACAGAGGGATGGGGGGGTGTTAGCACTTGCGAGTGTATGCGATGGCCATTCCACAATGTCTGCACATGTGTTGGTGGTCTTTGCACTGTCTCAGGAGACAAGGCAGCCACACCAGAATACAGGCAGAGAAAAGGCCAGCTGTGAGAGACCAGAACACGGTGTTGCAGCCGATGTAGTAGTGCACATGAGTGTAGTCCTAATATCAAAATGTCCTCAGATTTCAGAGGAACAAGTCACGTGTTTGATCAGTTTGGATATAAGATGAAATCGCTTTAAGTCATCGAGCAGCTGGAACAGACTGGTAGTTCTAGCATGGCGGTCCTGGCATTTAAATGTTAAATGCACTAAATGATCTTCGATTCGCGCTTGGGAAATCAGTTTCGCCAATATCAAGACTTACTATATATTTTAATTTGCTATCTATTGCAATTCTAGAGATTGGTGTTTAACAATCAATCTAAACTTGAAATTTCTCAAGTTGAAAGCATTGCTAATGTCCTGATCAAAATGTCCAGAATGTGACAAATTTTGATTTCATCGCAGCAACATACAACAACTCTTCGAAGCTATTACAGTTAGAGCAACGAACTTCAGTGAATTCGAATTACTTCAACTGTGGCGGAGCTATCCGTTGAAGACTAGTTTTCATCCATGAATAGTATTCATGTTTTAAGGAGACATAATTTAGCTGCGACCAGAATATTCGATGTCTGTTGTACTTAGAAGTCTATTTTCCAATTAAGTCTGAGCAAGTATTGCGGATAAACTTTACGCAGTGGTATGAGTAACAGACACCTTACTTTAACCATTGCTAAATATAATGAGAGGGGAGGGGGAGGTCTAGGTAAAATAGGGGGGGGGGGGGGTAGTATAGAGGCAGAGACATACCATTATGTGACAGTTCGGACAACAAACGAGGGTTGGGTCGCCCCATTGACTCCAAATTCGTACAGGGTGCTGACACTGTGGTATCCCACTTCCAACAGGGGGTACTCCCTCTCTTCCCGTCCCCATCCCAGTTCCTGCCCCTGCCCCACAACCACCCCACCCTCCCATTTCCCCGGCTGGACCCACTCTGCCGCTCTGACATGTGCATACTTGGCAACCCACACCACCTCTATTCTACATATAACAATTGTATATATAACTCTGAAGGCTGCCGCTTGATGGGTACTCTGGAGTAAGAGTGCTATAAGTCGTCTGATAGATATTAGTTTTTCTAACAAGACTGAAAATTTAGTGCGTTCATGTCCAGACTTATGTGCGTTCATGTCCAGACTTTAGTGCATTCATGTTCAGACTTTCGTGCGTGTTTCGATGCTTCAACACTGTATAATTTTGAGCGCGCGACGCCCCCCTCGTGCGTTCATCTTCGGTCTGGACATACTTGATTCCGTCTTGGACCTCAACCTGGCAACACTAAAATATCCGTTTTTGAATCAACTTCCAATTAATACTGTGACAAGAAATGTGAAAAAACACTGGTAGATCTGCAAGCTTGCTGAACATTTCCAATTTTTGGGGTAGTTATCCAAAATTAAAATGCTTCCCGGACCCTAAAACTATCCATGTATAAAAATTGTTCCGTATTTTCGGCAAGTTATATAAGAAATTTATGGTACTCAATAATTTCTTTTAAGAATTGAAAGAAATCAAAAATGGCTTCTCAGCTATTGCTCGAAAATATTACGAGATGGGCGCTTTTTAGAATTCTGTTTGACACGAGTCAAAACTTTTATTCCTATCCTAGCATTTCATAGTTTGAAATTCAGCCTTGAAATTCCAGATTGTTCTAAACGCTTTTTTTTCAATCAGAATAAAGTATGACGGTATTGATATTTTCGATTTGTTGATATTTTCGCTTCATTGGTATATTTGCGATATCAGTTGCACACCCTGTATACAAGGTCCCAATCTCTCCGAGATTGTTTGAAAGGGTACATTGGGGTCTGGACAGAGCAGTTGTCGGTACAAGTGGTACTGGTAATCTGGTATATTATGATGGCAGTATACTGCGTCCAAAAGCGGAGACACATGATGTGTCGCTTCGGGTCTCTTTCATAGCCTCTCGCTCTTATCTGGGCTTAACCTTTCTAAGAGCGAACCAAGATTAGTACCAATAATTGCTGTATTTGGCACTAGATTTTTTTCCGGAAAATGATATTGAGAGAAAATACAAAAACAAAAATATTTTTTCATCCCCTTGGGCAAGGATCCCTTCTCTGCTGCATGTTACTTATTTCACCATAAGTTTCCGGCTTTTTTCGTTCAGTCAAATTTTCGTGTTTATTCTTTACGCTTCGTAGATAACAAACAGAAAGAAAATATCTAGCTCCCAGATTCTAGTTTTGATTCATTGGAGAATAATTTCTAAATTTTTAAGAATGTGGTACGTGAAACAGGAACAGTTTTGAAGAACAAATCGAAAAGGAATAAAGAGATCGTATTTGTAGATTGGAGACACACTTTTTCTAAAGATATACCTTTCAAAAATGCAACAGATCGGACTTTCACGCCAGAGTTTGCTAATTGTAAAATCCTAAAAAAATGTTTGGTCGGAAAGATAAAATACAGCAACAACAATAATGTTTTTAATTAAAACTCATTAAATTGAAATAAAATGGTTTATTTTGCTGATCAACCTTTTGTAATATACTTTTATAATATAAGAATCCCATATAAAGCAAACCTTGTTGGCGGGATTTAAGCTGAACATATTACTTTGCGTGCAGTAAACTTTCCTCAAAAATCAAGACTAGCCAGTGTAAATTGTGACATGAACAGAAAACTGGCCATCCAGAAAAAAAGAATGTCTCTTGACTGATTCAGCGCTGATTTGTTTGCCACCAACCTCCAGGTTAGTAAATGAAGATTTCAAACATTAATGTTTAGAAAACAATTAATTGCGAGAATCGAAATATCAAATATGATGTGCGTTTTTTCCGAAATATTGATCTTGCAAAATTTATTAGCCAGATTTTTCCAAATTCTTCGTTTTTTTTTAAGATAAAACTTTCAGAATTTGTAGAACTTTGTGATTTCTGAAATTTTGAAATTTGAATGTTCAATTTTGAGGCAACGCTGTTTGGCCTAAAATTCAGAGGAAAATAATATTAAATTTGTTGAAAATTTTTATCTCGGCAGAGTTTGAGTAACACATTTATCCACTGGCCAATCAAAAGAAAAAAACATTACAATTTTGCTCTACATATTGCCATTCCGACAATGTAAGGCGTTGTTTACCGAAGCAAAAATCATTTCGGCTCAAAATTCCGCAAGTACGTTGCGTATTTGAAGTAATTTAAAGTAATTGTCAATAAAATTTATAATTACAGCTGAAATGGGTAAAAAGTAGACAATTGAAATTTCTTGTTTAAAAATAGATGTTATCCTTTTTCCTCCCAGCTTATGGTGTGCACTTTGTTTGCACATTCATGCACACGTGCTCTTCAAGATCTCACTGAAAATTCAAAACTCGCTTCAATAAAACGAAGTGGGTTCCACATTCAGTATTTCACCTTTTTTTCAAAGAAAATAGTTAAATTGGGGTACTAAGAGTTTAGGGATCTTTTCCGTTTGTACCCCAGCTTACTGGGTGCATATTATTTGCACCCCCAGACGCACGTGTCATATTTTTACATAGTGATGTACTATGTAATGGCACTTGGTCTGTAACTTGGGGGAGGATAGCGTACTGGGGGGGGGGGGGGCACAAACGGAAAAGATCCGATTAAAGAACTTAGATTTTGAGATGGTCAAAAAGGCTATGAAAGTTAACTACAGTCTGGATGACTGTAGTAGCTTGAGGCGCATTGAAGTCTCCAGCTGTGCTTGTGACTTCTAACGTGTTACCGGCAGTTTGCTGCTCGTTATGAGTGGCCGTGGTCTCAGTTACTGCATCTCCGTTAAATTCTGTAGCCATCTTTGAGTTGCAATTGGCTCAAATCTAGAGTTTGAGATAATTGGGATTTTAAAAACAGGACTGTAAAAGGAAAGAACCCAATCTTAATCTCGTACAAAATGCCAAGATGCTGAGCAAGAGAGACATAGATTCTGTCTGGTTGTCGTAGAGAGATCCTCTGCGTCGCCAAGTTCCACCCACGAAAAAACTTATTACCCACCCCAAATATGGTATATATGGTATAGTTACGGTAATTTTGAAGTCATAATACGGTAACTGTACTAAGCCACCGGCGAACGAGATTGGGGTCAGTAGGAAATGGGGTCCGTAAATATACCCAAAAATGGGGGGGGGGTACAATTTTATAATTTCGGGTGTGGGGGCTTTTAAGGTTCGAACATTTTTTCACTCATCTCCATCATCTCCCCCACCCTCAACTAGTTTAAGCGCCCTACCCTATTTCATAGCGTGCCATAACATAGTAAATTTATTGTAATAATATAACATGCACTCCTGGGGGGATGCATGTGCAAGCAATTTGAGGACACTAATGCGAGTGGGGTTGGGGGGGGGGGGGGGTTTAGAGACTTGCACACAGGAGAAGGATCGAGCTTGTACGTACCTCAGTGTAAGCAGGAGGAGCACAATGGCAGTTGTTTGCAGTTGTTGTTGTTGTGACAGCAGCAGGTGTTGTCTCTGCTTGTACCACTTCAATATCACCACTCCCCACTGATGGGGGCGGATTCACCTGGACCTGATAAGTAGTCCTCACCCCACCCCCGTTTGTAACCTGCTCGTTCGGGTTCACTACTGTGGCTCTGTGGTAAACTGGGGTTGTCTGCTGGACGTTATAACTGGCCATAGATAACAAAGGGACTTGAAAAACCACATCCAAAAATTGTTGCGTTTGCTGCAAGTTTATATTGAAGGTCGTTGTTTAAAATGCGAGAGTAAACTTTTACAGGAGCGTGCGTCTTTCCGCAACAGCGTTTATTAAGCACGTGCTCTTATTACATGACAGACCCTGACTCAGTTCAGTTACTTGTAAAAATTTTAATCTGTCTCTTTCTAATTTAAATGTCGCAACTTACAAATCACGGTTCTTTACAATGAGCAATTTAATGTATACCATCAGAAAAGTTGGATCTATTCTGTTCCCCCCCCCCCCCAGCTTAGTGAGCATCAATTTTTTATGACCCCCAGATGCACGTGCAATTTTTTTACATAGTAACGTGCCATATAACAACATAGAATTTGTAACTGGGGGTCATAAAAAACACTGGGGGCCGAAACAGAATAGATCCGAAAAATTAGCAGTTTTCTTCAATTTTTTTTTTGGATCTATTCTGTTTTGCCCCCCCCCCCCAGCTTAGTGGGCTTATGTTTTTTACGCCCCACAAGCGCACGTGCTATTTTGTTAGATGGTAACGTGCTATATGACAACATGAAATTTGTAACTAGGAAGCGTAAAAAACACGGGGGGGGGGCATTATAGATCCTTTTTTTAATTGCTCTAAAACGAAATTTGTAGCAATTATATTAGTTATATCGGTCTTTTTAATGCGATTTTTCGATTTACCGATTTTTTGTCTGACCCATTACATTACTCGTCCTCAAAAACGGGATAAACAGGTAGCGCCCAGCGGGCATTAATTGCTCTTGGAGCCTTTCAGCTCACTAGTCTTTAAGTATACGATTCACAGAATCTGTTTTGGAGACTTATATTTGTGGTGTGAAAGTGATTCTAAGAGGTTGACTCCCCAACAAATTATAGATGTTGTTATATACCACGTAACTATGTAAAAAAAAATAGCACGTGCGCTTGGAGGGCGTGAAAGATTTATGCTCAGTAAGCTGGGGGGAGACAGAAGAGATCCAAAATATTGAGGCTCGAAGTTTTCAAAAATTTTCCAACTTTAAAAGCATTTTTGTGTTAAAACAACAAACTTTTTATGTACCCTTTATTTAATATAAATTTGCAATGGGCGCGTTAGTGATAACCGAATGAAGCTATTAATGGTTTTCTTTTCCCTATGCTGTCTTGTCATTAACTATTCTCATTTTTTCGGACTTTCTGTTGTCAATGAGAAATCAAATAGAGTGGTGACTGACTAATGATGATGCAGAAAAAGGTGGAAAAAAGTAATTTTAGGGTGTAGATTTTTGAACCTCTTTAAAAGTGAAGTGTGAAAACAGTGGTTGGGCCGTACGGCCATACTTCAGGTTTTTGAGAGTTTTTTTTTCGCGTGCAGCAATACAACGAGTTTTCAGTTTTTTTATTTAATTTCCTCGCTTAGCAGATAATGGTTTTTTCAAACTTAGTTGCTATCTGTTTCTCTTTATTTGTATTTTTTAACTTTAGCCTTATGTTGCGGTTCTTTTTGTTGACTTGTCTCTTAGTCTCTTCAATGAACGGTCTCCTGAGCTCCCGAGGCATGATTGGTTTCGAATAAGAACTTCAAGTTGTATTTATAATTATTAACAATTTCCACAATATTTTTTTTCTAAATATATCAATAATTCGTTTGACTGTTTGACCGTTGTTGAAGTTTTTTTAATATGTTTTGACTTAGTGCACAAAATGTATTTTCGCATTGGTTCTACAATGAGCCATAAATATAGCAAATAAACGGGTTGAATTTATGTCTAAGGTTTTGGACTACTTCATGTTCTCAAAATAAATCGGAAACACTTTGGTTTTGCTAGTTTTTGTTGTCCTGTTCTATTGTTTAACTACTTACTGGTATATTTCTTTATTTGCTGACTTATAAGAGAGACTATTCGATACTGTGGTTTCCTATATAACATTTTTGAGAACATTGAGGTTCAAAGTCTACGGGTGTTTTTTTAAATTCTTTTGGTCGATTTGTTTTTTGTACCACAAACTGAGCAATGGCAAGTTTATGCATAGAGTTTTTTGATAACAACCATTTGCTTTGAAAAGGCCCTTTTATTTTTTTTTCATGAACCTTCTTATTGCATTACGTTTCTGGATTCTTTAGTTTTGTATCAATAGATCCAAGGTCCATTGACAAAATTAAAATAAATCTATTGAACAAACCCATTTTTAACTTTTGGTTCTCTGTTACTCCGAAACCATCGATTTTCACAAAGTTTTGATTTTCACGAAATTCTTGGTTGTTTTCTGCACTTGCTGTTAATTTTCACTCGGGCTACTTTGTGGCAATTTGATTTTTTCTTGCTATAACATTGACATATTTATAATGAACATTTGCAGCCGACCCAAAAATAAGAACGCTTTCAGAAATTTAATGTTGACAATATGAAATGATAGAATTTGTATAAATATCTTTGTTAAATCCGAAAGCCGTAAAATTAAAACAAGTTCAGGTTCCATTGAGAAGTTATAATTTCTAATAAGAGTCTACGGTTGTCAAAATGAGTGCTTGAGACAAGTACATGAAAGTTTTTGACTGAAAACTAACAAAAATTTCAAAAACCTTTATTCTCTAAAATCACTTTTAAAAAATTAGGGTTTTACACAGATATCAGTTAGTGTGAATCAGTTTTGGTGACAGCTACAACGATATGTCACCAATGGGGCTAAAAACTTTTACATACGTTGATCGTTATTTGAACGTTGTGCGTCAACACATTACTGATTCTTTTTGTATCATTAACAATTTAAAGCTATATACTCTGTCATTTTTGCACTAATCAGCACGCGTCATGTGTTTTCTGTCCGCTATAAAAAAGTTTGCGATTGTAACGTTTTTACTGCGAAAAAAAAAGTTTTGCCTAATAAATTTTTGTTTTTGTTGTTCTCAGTTTAGGTGTTATTTTTTGCCTTTTAGGTCATTTTTTTATTTCCTCCAAGATTTTTCGTTCATATGGCCAACTTAACGTCTGAAGCAGCCCTTGTAGAAATCGAAGTTCAGAATTTGTTACTTAATGCAACAGAGGAACCATACTCTAAAAGTCGTTATGTAATGGTATAGATTGAAATAAATTTTGAACCACAGTGTTTAGGATTTACTAAAAACTGTTGCTTTTTAGTTCTTCAAAGTTCATAATCAGATGCTAGTTGCAATCTACTCCATGTCTGTCATTTCAGTTCTTTTTCGGAGCATTATCAGCAATTTTTGAGGAAGTTGAGCTTTTATCTCCATTCCTTATTATCACTTCATATCCATTGAATTTTCTATTTTATAAAAAAAGCAAATCTCATTCTGGGATATTTTAAAGAAATTTTGCATGAACAAAGTGTATGTGTTTCCTCATAACATATTTTTAGGATGTCTTCTTTTATTCAATGAAATTCATTGGCATATTCTTCTGCATCTTTAAAAAAAGCAATTTATCAATCAATAAAACCTGTGTGCAGTTCTTTGATAGTGAATGAAATATAAAGTCTGAATTTGTTTGGTATTTGATTAGCCCACGTGATTCTTGAGCCAAAATTATTTTAACTAGATTTTCTTCCCGACCCTTGCATCCTATTGGGAAAACTTAAACCAGTATTCCAAAACGCAACCAATCTCATAATAATCAGATCATAACTTGCAGAGAAACAATTCTGGGTAAATTTAGTTTTCAGAAATTTTTTGGACAAAGATGAGATAAATTTTGACCATAATTTATGTGCTCATGCGGAAAAGTTTTTTTCTGCCCTGGCCCGCAAGCGGCCCTCATAATAAAAACATCTACAATGAAGTTCTCAAAGCTTGAGTCCAATAAAAATACTTTTTAGCAACGGCTGTTCGATGTTCCGTTTGATGCCTCGGAAACTCATAATTGAGTTGTTTCGCCTTGATAAAGGCACAAAAGCAGCTAGTCTTTTTACGTAAACTCTTTCTTAGTCGTCTGAGCCAGGCTCAATATGGGATTCGCGTGACCCTTTCATGTTATTATTGACCTTATTATTCAGTGAAGCAGTTGACCCCAACCCAGGTTTTGGTCCAGACCCAAATTGAGCTATGATCAGACCCAATCGAGCGCACACCTCTGTGTTCCCAGACCAAAATTACAGGGTCTGGAAAGCGGTTCGAGCGCACAATAGTCTGGACCATGGTCTGATTTCGGTCTGATCAGAGGTCAATTCGGTCTGGACGGTCTGATCATAGTCTTTATAGTCTGGACCATGGTCTGGGTTCGGTCTGATCAGAGGTTAATTCGGTCTGGAAAGTCTGATCACAGTCTTTATAGTCTGGAACATGGTCTGGGTTCGGTCTGATCAGAGGTCAATTCGGTTTGGAAGGTCTGATTTCGAGTGCATTATTTTTTCAATTTTTTTGTTTTTTATTGTGGGATGTTGCCTCAGCCAAGAGGCAACAATAAAGCAGCGTTCCGATCAGACACTCATCTAAAGTCCGATGACTCTGATCAGAAACAAGGAGTCCAGCTGATAGCAAATGCCGGTCCCCTCAAGAGGAAATTTTAATTAACTGAAGACGACGACGTTTCTTGTGGAAAGCTGTCTAAGTTCATCCATTGAGTCAGAAATTTGAACTAAGGGGCATGGTAAATAAAATTTTTTCTCAACAGTTACGTTTCGTTTTCATTAGCAATACTTTCAGAATTGGTTTTTCCTTAGATGATTTTAATACTTCAAACACCAGTTTTTATGAAATGAATATATTATAGTAAAATTAAGAGATTTCTTCATAATTAAAATCTTTCTCTGATCAGACTATTTTGAGCGCACTTGAGTCGGATCATAGTCTGTTTAATGTCTGGGCAATGGTCTGAAATTGGGTCTGATCATAAGCGCACTATAGTCTGGACAGTGGTCTGGGTTCGGTCTGATCAGAGGACATTTTGGTCTGGAAAGTCTGATCAGAGATCATTTTGGTCTAGATGGTCTGATCAGAGGTGACTTCGGTTGGAAAGTCTGATCAGAGGTCATTTCAGTCTGCATAGTCTGATCATAGCTCAATTTGGGTCTGGACCTAAACCTGGGAAGTAAGCGCGACTGGTAGTAGATCTGTTCAGCTCTAGTCAAACGTCTCTGATGAAACGTCTAACTAATCAGGGTTAACCTACAAAGTTCATTTGCCACCTTCAAACACGTGCTGACAACATATGACTATACGTTTAAGTAAACTCAATAAGCGTGATCAAATGGCTCTTTGAAGTTATAAACTATTGAAAAGATATAGATGTCACACATATGACAGGAGCATTCTAAGTCAAAATCGAACAAGGGCATACATAATTGAATGTGATGCTAAGCTAAAGCTAAGACAATTTTTAACCACAACTAAAGATGCAAGTATCATTATTAAAAAAACAACGAAATTTGATCTGTCAGAATTATAAACGCCTAATTGTCTATGATGGGAAAGATTGGCATACAATTTTAGCTCAAAATCGCCATAAAGGAAATTTACATGTAATTTTACAACTTCGTGAATAATGAGGTCAAGCAGGCGAGAGAACATGGGCTCATTTTTTACAGATTACTTGCCTTCTCTCAAACGCTGTGGCAAATTTTTGTACAAAATGAGTTGATAAGCGCTGAAAATGTTTTTTCTTCAGCACATTGAGAATCTAGAACTAAACTTCCAAGACATTCAGAACATTCCCTTCATAAATTCACAAATTCACCGGATTTTCTCCAATTTTTCTGCGCTTTCCACCAGCTGAGACCTCGAAACTCGAGTAAATGTGGTTTGGTTTATAAGAGTGAGTTAATTAGTTATAATTTTACATAGAACTTGGTTATAAAATCTAAATTGATGGACAAATTCTGTAGGATTTAAACTTTGCGTGTGTATGCTAGGAGGGCACCACAGTGTCTGCATATATGCTGGTGGTCTTTGCACTGTCTACAGAAACAGGGTACCCATGAGAGTAGACAGGCCGAGATCACTCCCATGAAACACATCCACAACACAGTCGACCGGCCAGGATGACAATGCACGTGTGAATAGTCCTCAAAGTGCATAGAATAACATATACATAACCGACTAATGTCGGAAGAATTGCTCTCGAACAACTAGTGGGAGCTCTAAGCTATTGCAGGCCGCTTCAGTCGGAGGGAGGGGGAGAGGGCTCCAATTGACGTCATTGGAGGTTGCTACCCGGGGGAGGATTTTCCCGGAAAATAACGGGGAAAAGAGTGTAAAGAGTGCAAAAATAAAAAAATTACCCCCCTATTTCTCCGCTTTAATTCTCCTGTTCTATTGTTTAACTACTTACTGGTATATTTCTTTATTTGCTGACTTATAAGAGAGACTATTCGATTCTCTGGTTTCCTATATAACATTTTTGAGAACATTGAGGTTCAAAGTCTACGGGTGTTTTTTTAAATTCTTTTGGTCGATTTGTTTTTTGTACCAAAAACTGAGCAATGGCAAGTTTCATAGAGTTTCTGATAAAAACCATTTGCTTTGAAAAGGCCCTTTTAATTTTTTTTCGTGGGCCTTCTTATTGCATTACGTTTCTGGATTCCTTTGTTTTGTATCAATAGGTCCAAGGTCCAATGATAAAATTAAAATAAATCTATTGAACAAACCCATTTTTAACTTTTGGTTCTCTGTTACTCCGAAACCATCGATTTTCACAAAGTTTTGATTTTCACGAAATTCTTGGTTGTTTTCTGCACTTGGTGTTAATTTTCACTGGGGGTACTTTGTGGCAATTTGATTTTTTCTTGCTATAACATTCACATATTTATAATGAACATTTGCAGCCGACCCAAAAATAAGAACGCTTTCAGAAACTTAATGTTGACAATATGAAATCATAGAATTTGTATAAATATCTTTGTTAAATCCGAAAGCCGTAATTCTAAAACAAGTTCAGGTTCCATTGAGAAGTTATAATTTCTAATAAGAGTCTACGGTTGTCAAAATGAGTGCTTGAGACAAGTACATGAAAGTTTTTGACTGAAAACTAACCAAAATTTCAAAAACCCTTATTTTCTAAAATCACTTTTAAAAAATTAGTGTTTTACACAGATGTCAGTTAGTGTGACCCTTGCATCCTATTGGAAGAATTTAAACCAGTATTCCAAAACGCAACCAATCTCATAATAATCAGATAATAACTTGCAGAGAAACTTAAACAATTCTTGGTAAATCTGATTTTCAGAAATTTTTTGGACAAAGATGAGATAAATTTTGACCATAATTTATGTGCTCATGCGGAAAAATTTCTTTTCTGCCCTGGCCCGCAAGCGGCCCTCATAATAAAAATTTCTACAATAAAGTTCTCAAAGCTTGAGTCCAATAAAAAATACTTTTTAGCAACGGCTGTTTGATGTTCCGTTTGATGCCTCGGAAACTCATAATTGAGTTGTTTCGCCTTGATAAAGGCACAAAGCAGCTAGTCTTTTTACATAAACTCTTTCATAGTCGTCTGAGCCAGGCTCAATATGGGATTCGCGTGACCCTTTCATGTTATTATTGACCTTATTATTCAGTGAAGCAGTTGACCCCAAGTAAGCGCGACTGGTAGTAGATCTGTTCAGCTCTAGTCAAACGTCTCTGATGAAACGTCTAACTAATCAGGGTTAAGCTACAAAGTTCATTTGCTACCTTCAAACACGTGCTGACAACATATGACTACGTTTAAGTAAACTCAATAAGCGTGATCAAATGGCACTTTGAAGTTATAAACTATTGAAAAGATATAGATGTCACACATATGACAGGAGCATTCTAAGTCAAAATCGAACAAGGGCATACATAATTGAATGTGATGCTAAGCTAAAGCTAAGACAATTTTTAGCCACAACTAAAGATGCAAGTATCATTATTAAAAAAACAACGAAATTTGATCTGTCAGAATTATAAACGCCTAATTGTCTATGATGGGAAAGATTGGCATACAATTTTAGCTCAAAATCGCCACAAAGGAAATTTACATGTAATTTTACAACTTCGTGAATAATGAGGTCAAGCAGGCGAGAGAACATGGGCTCATTTTTTACAGATTACTTGCCTTCTCTCAAACGCTGTGGCAAATTTTTGTACAAAATGAGTTGATAAGCGCTGAAAATGTTTTTTCTTCAGCACATTGAGAATCTAGAACTAAACTTCCAAGACATTCAGAACATTCCCTTCATAAATTCACAAATTCACCGGATTTTCTCCAATTTTTCTGCGCTTTCCACCAGCTGAGACCTCGAAACTCGAGTAAATGTGGTTTGGTTTATAAGAGTGAGTTAATTAGTTATAATTTTACATAGAATTTGGTTATAAAATCTAAATTGATGGACAAATTCTGTAGGATTTAAACTTTGCGTGTGTATGCTAGGAGGGCACCACAGTGTCTGCATATATACTGGTGGTCTTTGCACTGTCTACAGAAACAGGGTACCCATGAGAGTAGACAGGCCGAGATCACTCCCATGAAACACATCCACAACACAGTCGACCGGCCAGGATGGCAACGCACGTGTGAATAGTCCTAAAAGTGCATAGAATAACATACATAACCGACTAATGTCGGAAGAATTGCTCTCGAACAACTAGTGGGAGCTCTAAGCTATTGCAGGCCGCTTCAGTCGGAGGGAGGGGGAGAGGGCTCCAATTGACGTCATTGGAGGTTGCTATACATCTATAAACACTAATAAAAACTAAAGTAAAAAATGATGTCGTGGTCGATAACACGGGTCAAAGAATTCAATAAGTTGAATTTTAAATTAAATTTTGAACTGAAAAAATACAAAAAATAGCTTGTATTTATAGTAGTTATCTATGCAAAAATATGCAGAGAAAATTTAGATTAGATAAAAATATTTTACATGATTGGCATGATTGTGAATAGATCTTAACTCCGAATCCCTGAGGGTGATTTTCTATTTTCATCATCATTCCATGAGAATCATATATGGCTTGGGTACAATCGAGTTAATTAGTTGGAGGTCGGTGGATGTTAGAATCAGGTTTCTGTTTGTGGGAGAATTTGCTTCGGACATATGATTGATAGCTCAATAAGATAATGATAGCGCCAAAACAAAAATAGAATTGAGTTTAGTTTCGTGGCCAATATTTATCGACACAGCAATAAAGTTCGTCAGGTAAGTTCTTCTTTCGTTCTTTGAAACTTTAATAAAGAAAACTTCTAAGTTTCTTGATGTTTCTTTGAAACCATCACATCCTCTCTCTTTTTTAAGCAAGTTTGTGGGTATAGGTTCTCCAAATCTGTCGGGTTGTTTTCTGCTGCTTGTTGATGTCCTTGTCTAGTCTCACAATTTGGTTGTCGCTCACTTCACTAGAATTGTCCGTGCTGAGTTTTCGGGCTGTATGAAAGATGTGTTCAAGCCCTTCCTGATGATGAAGGTAGCAGGAACTGTCTTTGTCTTTTCGTTGGCCTTGAACAGAATGGGTTCGCACAAGTCGAAATCTGCTATTGCTGGTAGTCTCACTCTGCGTCCCAACATGAATTCAACTGGAGTTTTGCTCCTCGTCTTTGAAGTGTTGCGATGTGTCATCAGTGCCCTTTGCAGGAATGCTCCAAATGACACATTAAGGTTGGGACTCCACGCTTAAAAAGCCCGCTTCACTGTCTGAACTGCTTTTTCAGCTAGTCCATTAGCTCTTCGATGATAGGCGAGTGATTCCATTTTCTTAATTCCCAGTGATTCACATTACTGTTTAAGGTCACCACTTACAAATTCAGGACCATTATCAAATACTAAAGTCTTTGGTATTCCGAATCTTGCAAAGATTCGACTAAGGCATATTTTAACTGTTTCGGATGTTCTATTTCCCGCGGGGAAGGCTTCTATCCAACCAGAACCTGCGTCAATAATTACTAAGATATTGCCATGGTCCTTAACATAACCCCAGTTCATGTGGAGCCGTTCTCAAACGTCGGCTTCTGGCCACGTAGAGACTGTTTTTCCCAGGCTAGGCCTGTTCAATTGACAATTCTTACATTTACTAACAAAGTGGTGAACGTCTTTGGTAATGCCAGGCCACCATGCTATCATTCTTAATGATGCCTCAGTTGCATTCTTCCCGGGATGTGTCTCATGCGCTTTTGCCAAAACCAAGTGTCGTAGTTTGGGTGGAATGAAAGGAACAACAGCTCTAAAGATGATTTTATTATGTAAAGTAAGTGCATCTTTCTGTTGTTCGAATACTTTTTCCGCTTCTGAGAATTGTTCCCAATTACCGCTTTTAATTCGTTTCATTATGTCCTGGAAGAGTCTGCTCGTTCCAAGTTCAGTTTTGATTTCTGCTTGGGTCACCAAACCACTCTGGGCGAAGTAGATGTTATTGATTGCGAAGCACACTCGATCCTTTTCCGATTCGTCTTCGTCAAAATCCATTCTGCTGAAAGCATCTGCATGGGGTATCTACTCTCCTGGCGTGTCAACTCATAGTCAAAACCCATTAGAGCTATTGCCCATCTTGTGATTCTCGCTGATGCTGTCTTCGGGATCTCCTCGTCTGGTGCAAAGAGATATTTGAGTGGTTTGTGGTCAGTCTGTAAGGTAAATCGTCTTTCAAGAAGGAATTGTTTTAGTCTTGTGACCACAAACACAATTACCAGTGCTTCCCGCTCCATGTTTGAGTAGTTTTGCTCCTCTGGAGTCAATTTTCTCGATAAATATATGACTGGATGTCCTTCTTGCGAAAGAACCCCGCCAATGGCTTTTTCAGAGGCGCCAATAGTAACTGTTGCTTCTTTTTGTAGACTATATGGCTGTAGTAGTGGGTTAGCACATAATTCATTTTTTATGTCTTCAAAGGCTTTTTGTTGCATTTTGCCCCATGAGAAATCGCTATTTCTCATGTTATTTAAGGGTAGCAATTTTGTTGCAAAATCAGGA